>NC_053022.1:461417946-461440750 GCF_003073215.2 Triticum urartu
GATAGGAGCTGCACATATCTCGTTCTCAGGGCAACACCGGATAAGCAATCCGTACAACTAAAACCAGCCCTCGAGTTTCCCCGAGGTGGCGCTGCAAGGGCTCTAGTTTGGACCAACACTTAGACAAGCATTGGCCCGGGGGTTTAAAATAAAGATGACCCTTGGGCTGGCCTAACCCAAGGGAAAAAAAGGCTAGGTGGCAAATGGTAAAACCAATGTTGGGCCTTGTTGGAGGAGTTTTATTCAAAGCGAACTGTCAAGGGGTTCCCATTATAACCCAACCGCGTAAGGAGCGCAAAATCCGGGAACATAACACCGATATGACGGAAACTAGGGCGGCAAGAGTGGAACAAAACACCAGGCATAAGGCCGAGCCTTCCACCCTTTACCAAGTATATAGATGCATTAATTAAATAAGAGGTATTGTGATATCCCAACAAGTAAACATGTTCCAACAAGGAACAACATCTCCATGTTCCAACAAGGAACAAACTTCAATCTTCACCTGCAACTAACAATGCTATAAGAGGGGCTGAGCAAAGCGGTAACATAGCCAAACAACGGTTTGCTAGGACAAGGTGGGTTAGACGCTTGGTTCAACAATATGGGAGGCATGATAAGAAAGTGGTAGGTATCGCAACATAGGCATAGCAAAAGACCGAGCAACTAGCAAGCAAAGATAGAAGTGATTTCGAGGGTATGGTCATCTTGCCTGAAATCCCGCAAGGAAGAAGAACGATTCCATGAAGAAGTCAAACAGACGTAGTCGACCGGATCCTCACAAACGCGACGATATCGGAACTAACCCGAAGAACCATCACTGGAAAGAAGCAAACAACATGGTAAACAACCACCACATAAACATGGCATGATGCACAACCAAGTATGATGCATGTCCGTTTAAATGTTCATGGCATGACAAAGTGCACAAGCAATTCTACATATTAAGTGGAGCTCAATATGCAACGAGTTGCAAATTGACGAAACACCACATCAATTATTTATTTCTCTCTCGGTTAGGTACTCAACAATATTAAATGTTGTTTAAACATGGCAAGAGGTGATACATAACAAAACTATACCATCTAAACAATTTAAATGGGGCTGGATATAACAAACAACAAATCCGGTAAATCCCCATATGCATTAGTAATTTGTTGCAACAACAATCTAAACATTTTAATTGTTGTTATCATGATGCGGATGACATGAACAAGTTTATGCAATTTTATTAAAAGTTGACAAGAGCATTATGAAGGATTTGTCACCGTGGTGGAAAGGAAAAAGGGTGCCACGGCAACGATAACGAAAACGGTGCCACGGCAACGTTCCGATTCCGGTAACTCGATTGAGATACCGATGCAAAGGAGAAGTGTGCGGATGCATGCAAAAGATGGTGGGGCGCTCCCGGATTCCGGGTGTCCCACGATTTGGTGACAAGGAAACGAGTGGCAATTTGGGCACGGTGCAAACACGAGCATCCCAAACATCGCAAGCATTCATTCTCGGACGGTCGTCTCAGGGTTATACCTTCGAAGCGTGCATTATCGGAACGGATCGAATTCAGCGGTAGGGGTACACGTGTCGAAGGGGAAGTAGTTGTTCACGGGGTCGTCGTGGGAAGTAGCGGTTCACGCGACGGTTGTTGAACTTGACGTTTGCATTACACGGGTCTTCAGTGATGGTCGTCGTACATGGTTCGGAGAGGTACTTGCATCTTCGGACTTGTCGGTCTCGATTCTTGCAATGGTAGCGGTATACGTCTCGTTTTCGGAGAGGTACTTGGGGTCATTTGAACTTGTCGGTCTCGTCATGTCAAAGGGGTGCTTGCCGTTCTTAGCGATTCCGAAGACGGTGGTAGATGTACTTGGTGCCAATATGGTCTTCGGGTACTTGACGACTCCGGACGGGGCAACAAAACATAGTCGACCTTGCCGTTTCGATGTAGTAGTGTCAGGACCCCGATTCCAAGTCACATCGATCTAGCCGGTAACACCTCATATCACTTTGCGGCCTCATGCATGGTATCCCACGGGTGTCACCTTACCATGGCCCGGGACCGTTTGCGCCTTTTGGCTCACGTATATGATAGTGTCACTAGCATCCATATGACAGAGAACCCGGGCCGACATGGCTAGTCATGAACCCAATGCGGCACAGACCTATGGAGACAGGCATACATGAATCACATCGAGCATGTCGGTCATCAGCGATTGATTCCGGGCTGTAGCACTGGGCTAACAGGACTCCGGGGAACCCGGGCTGTAGCAGGCTAGGCAGGACTCCGGAAGTCACAGCGTGACATTTCCCCTAAGGGACAGACATAGGAACGAAGTGAAACACATGCCGGCCAGTCAAGTGTCCTGAACAGTAGTGCTAGGCTAGCAGGACTCCGGTGAACCGGGCTGTAGCGGACTACTATGGCTCGAGGAACACTAGACTACATTTCCCCATAAGAAAGGCTGCCAAGGATAAACAACTAGATTGTCGAATCCCACTCATACCAAGCATTTCAATCATACACACAATATGCCCGATATGAGTACATACAACATGGCATCACAACAAAACTCTACAACTCAAGTACTTTATTTAAAGGCTCCAGGGAGCCATACATAACATGTTCATACAGATAGGGGTCACATGACCCGACACTCAAGTCATACAAACATACAAGCACATGCGGAAGCAACTAGTCTGAGTACAGACTCTAGAAAGAAAGAAGGCTTCTCGAAGCCTGTCTATCTACATAGGGCCCTCCATGGCCAGGGTCACCACCTGGGTGGCTAGTCACTCGTCGACGTCAAGGTCTACGTAGAACCCATCGGAGGGGGCGGTGTCGTCTGAAAACAGTAATTAAGCAAACATGAGTACAAAGGTACTCAGCAAGTCTTACATCAGGACCTACTATACATGCTTATTCTCAAGAAGGTGGTGGGGTTAATGCAGCAAGCCAGCTTTGACTCTTGGCTAAGCTATCCTACGGAACTTCACCAGTAAAATAGTTTTCGCACACGAGTCCACTACTCACCAACACAATACTCCACCGGGGATCCTCCCTCGTCATCCTACGAGAGGGCCATCCACGGTACTCACGGTTATCTTGAGTCTTTTATTAGTACCCATTAATTTTTCTATGAACTGTATAGGCAACCAAGTGGTCCTTTACCGCGGACGCGGCTATTCGAATAGTTTTATACCCTGCAGGGGTGTACTTCGTCATACACGCTTTCACCACTTACCGCCGTTTACACAACATGTACTCGGCAACCTTCAAGCGGAAGCCCAGCGAGGGTGTCGGCCACGGCCTACCTAAACACTTAAGTCTCTAGTCCAGGTTTATCGCCTATCCAGGTTCCATCCGCCGGGAGTCCGGCCGAGGTTTCCACATATGGTCCCGAACGATGTGAACAGGGTTCCCGAGACACCAAACGGGTGACTCGGTACATCGTGCCACGGTGTATCTACCGCAACATAGCCCACCCCTAGGGTCAGCGCTACGCACGGCCACCAACACATAACCTACAAACACCAGAAACTATTTGCAACTCCTGGACAGAGTACTAGGGTGGTTAAGAAGCCGAGAGGGTCAATTAAGGATCCCAATGCATGGTAGTAGCTGAATCTTAAATCACACATACAGATCTCAGTTCTTAGGGACGGCCTCAATGAAACAACCCACCATGTACTTCTACATGGCCTCTCATCGATACCTTTACCAAAACATGTTCAACACATCCCTCACATTACCGGCATAAGCATTTCACTCTGGCCCATCACCCAGATGAACCAGACCTGACACAACTCTAAGCATAGCAGGCATAGCAAGGTAGGAATCACATACATGGCTCAATCAACTCCTACACATGCTAGTGTGTTTCATCTAGTTACTGTGGCAATGACAGGTCATGCAGAGGATAAGGGTTCAGCTACCGTAGCACACAGCAGTTTGAATCGCATTGTCTTAATGCAGTAAACAAGAGCAGAAGCGAGAACATGGGTTTGTATCGGAATGATCAATGGTTGCTTGCCTGATGGAGTGGTAGTGGAATACTGCCCTTCAGTTGGATACTCGTGAATATCCTCGGAAGCAGAACCTACCACGAAGAACACATCGGAACACAATCAACACATGACGATATGCAACAATATGATGCATGCTATGACATGGCAATATGAATGTGTCTTGGCCTAATGCAAGCTATAACAGAAAGGAATGAACTCATTTGAATCAAAGATTCAAATATTAGCTCATTAAACATGGCCTTAATAGTGCATTTCCTTAATCTGCTTAAACAGCAAGGTAAACTTGTTTTGTCATGCATGAAACCATAACAGATGGGTAGACTGAATTTTTCTAATCATTTTTCATATATAAATCTTTGCATTTGGAGCTATGGTTGATTTTCTATGATTTTTAGAAGTTTTAACTATTTTCTGGAAATTCCTGAATAAAAATAAATACAGAAAATGCATTACTGCGTCAGCATTGCGTCATGCTGACCTCAGCAGGTCAAAGGCGCCAGCCCAGGTCAAACCTGACTGGTGGGCCCCTTCTGTCAGCCTCTCAGCTAATCAACAGGGTTAGATTAACACTAATAAGCTGTCAGTGGGGCCTGGGCCCACATGTCAGTGACTGATTTAATTAAAATTAACTAAAACTAATCCTAAATTAGTTAGCAGACCGGCCCCACCTGTCATAGACTCAGGGGGGTCTACCTGGGCCCACCCAGGAATCAAACTGGGTCAAACTCGCCGGCGACTCGACGCCGGCGAGGCCCGAGACGGTGGCGCAGCTCAGAAAACGCCCACAGGGCACGGGCGAGGCCGTTCTTGGGCTTGTTGGAGAGCTCTTGCAGTCGCGCATCTAGTGGTGGTGGAGGCCGGGCCTACGGTGGCCGGAGACGACGACGGCGAGCTCCAAGGCGGTGGCCGGAGTTCGGCCATATGCGGGGTTTGGGCTGCAGCGTGCAAACACGAAAACTGAGGCACTAGCAAGGCACTACGCGATGTGGCAAGCATGTTGCATAGCACGGGAGGACCAAATGATCGCCGGAGCGACGCCGGCGACGAGCTCGAGCAGAGACGAGCTTCGGCCATGGTGGAACTATGGCCTAGAGGGTGCAAACGCGTGGGGAAGAAGAGGGGAAAGGCGGCGGAGCTCACAGGGAGGTCGAGGAGCAACTCAGTGGGCTCAGGGGCGACTGGAGCGAGGCGAATCGATGAACGGCGTCCGTCGGGTACCGAGGTTGAATACGATCCGATGGCAGCGATGCAGGGCCTCCGGCAATGCGTGGCTCGGTGGGGAGGGCGAGGGCGTCGCGGCGGAGCTTCTGGACAGGTCAGAGAGGAGAGGGGGTGACAGAGAGCGCGACTACGGCAGTGAGACGGCGACAAGCTCGTCGGCCATGGTGCGGGAGAGGGTGAGGGAGACGAGGGGAGAGTGAGCGAGGATGAGAGGGGGACGTGGGGGTCGCGTGGCACCCCTAGGCGTCTCCAGGCGTCGGCGGAAGCAGGAGGTGGCCGGCGTGTGGCCGCAGGCGCCGGCCACACGCTCCACGTCCTTCTGGTGCGAGGAGGACGACCACTGGCAGAGCCAGTAGGCTGGGCCGAGCCAGGTGGTTGGGCTTCCCTCTCTCTCTCTCTCTCTCTCTTTATTTGTTTCTGTTTTTCTAATTAACTGCAACTGTTGGGCTTTAAATAAAATACTAAAACATTTCCAAAAATCCTGAAAATAATTGTGGGCTCTGTTTAGATTATTTCCAACAGCAAACATTTATTTCCAGGATTATTTGAGCATTTAAATTATTTTATAGCATTTAAATGCCCAAATTCAAATACTTATGATTTAATTCAATGACCTTCTGTTGACCTAGAAAATTGTGCACCAATTTTGCCAGAGGTTTTAACCCAAGACAAGGAGGGTGAACTTTTTAGAAGGGCATTTGAGGTTCATTGAAAATAATTTTAGTAAACCCTAGTTGTTTCCAGGGGGGTGTTGGGGGTTTCTGCTTTCCCCATTTCAAATTTAAGAGAAATTTAAACATGATGCACACTCTAATGCTTGAACTAGCTAGGGTGTGACAACTCACCCCCACTCAAAAGAATCTCGTCCCGAGATTTAGGATCCTCCGGGAAGAAGGTGGGGTACTCAAGTCGAAGACGATCCTCCCTTTCCCAGGTGGCTTCTTTCTCGGAATGGTGTGACCATTGAACCTTGAGAAACTTGATATTTTGACGTCGAGTGGTACGCTCGGCCTGATCAAGGATACGAATGGGATATTCCCGATAGGACAGGTTATATTGTAGATCAAGCGTTTCGTGGTCCACTCCACGGATAGGATCCGCGAAGCAACGCCTGAGTTGTGAAACGTGGAAGACATTGTGAACTCTGGAAAGATGCGGAGGTAGTTTGAATTGGTAGGCAACTTCTCCTCGTTTGGCAAGAATGCGAAAGGATCCAATTTAACGAGGGGCCAATTTGCCTTTGATACCGAAACGATGGGTTCCCTTTAAGGAGTAACCCGAAGGTAAGCCTTCTCATCGACTTCATAAGTCATAGGCTTATGTTTACGATCATATTGACTCTTTTGACGAGATTGGGCTGTTTTCAATTTCTCACGAATAACGCGAACCTGCTCTTCTGGTTCCTGAATCATATCCGGGCCAAAGAGTTGTCTTTCCCCGGTTTCTGACCAGTTAAGAGGCGTTCGACATTTTCGTCCATAGAGAACTTCGAAAGGAGCCTTGCCCAAGCTGGCTGGATAACTATTGTTATAAGAAAACTCCGCGAATGGAAGGCATTTCTCCCAACTCATTCCGAACGAGATGACAGAAGCTTGGAGCATATCTTCCAGAATTTGATTGACTCGCTCTACTTGACCACTTGATTGAGGATGGAAGGCAGTACTAAAAGAGAGACGAGTTCCCATAGCATTTTGGAAACATTCCCAAAATCGAGAGGTGAAGAGACTCCCATGGTTTAAGTTAATTTCCAATGGAACACCATGAAGAGACACTATTCGGGAGATGTATAAATCGGCTAGCTGGCTAGCGGTGATACTCTCACGAACAGGTAGAAAGTGGGCTACTTTGGAAAGACGGTCGATCACGACGAAGATGGCATTATTCCCTCTCTTGGTCCTGGGAAACCCAGTGATGAAATCCATACTGATTTTATCCCATTTCCATTCGGGAATAGCCAAAGGTTGAAGAGTGCCAGCAGGCCGTTGATGCTCTGCTTTAACACGACGACAAACGTCGCAATTAGCAATGTATTGAGCGATTTCTCTCTTCATCCTAGTCCACCAAAACCTCTAGCGTAGGTCTTGATACATTTTAGTACTACCGGGATGAATGGTGAGAGGGGATTCATGAGCTTCCTTAAGGATCAACTGGCGTAGATGTTGTTTCTTGGGAACCACCAAATGGTTCTCGAAGAAGACAGCACCTCGCTCATCCATGGAGAAACATTTAGCAACTCCGCTAGCGATGTTTTCCTTAATCTGGGATATGCCCTTATCATACCGCTGGGCGGTTATGATTTGATCCATAAGGGTAGGTTTCGCCACCAGGGTGGATAGGAATCCTCGAGGAACAATGTGAAGGTTAAGCTTACGGAATTCCTCATGGAGAGGTGGTTGACTCTGTTGTAACATCAGGTTGTTACAATAGGATTTACGGCTTAGTGCATCAGCCATGACATTGGCTTTGCCCGGGGTGTAAGTTATTCCTAAGTCGTAATCCGAGATCAACTCAACCCAACGTCTTTGCCTGAGATTCAAGTCTGGTTGGGTGAAGATATATTTCAAACTTTGGTGATCGGTGAAGATCTCGCAACGATTACCGAGGAGGTAATGTCGCCAGGTTTTAAGTGCATGGACTACAGCTGCAAGCTCTAGATCATGTGTGGGATAATTTTCCTCATGTGGGTGTAATTGCCGTGAAGCATAGGCAATTACCTGACGATCTTGCATGAGTATGCAACCTAGTCCTTGTCGCGAGGCGTCGCAATAGATAATAAAGTCCTTGGAGAAATCTGGTGGTACCAGTACGGGAGCAGATGTCAGGCGTCTTTTCAGTTCCTGAAAGCTGAACTCGCACTGTGGAGTCCACTCGAACTTTTTATCTTTCTTGAGGAGTTCAGTTAGAGGTTTAGCAACCTTGGAGAAATTCTCGACGAAGCGGCGGCAATAGCCCGCTAAGCCAAGAAAACTCCGAACTTGCTTGACCGTCTCAGGTGGAGTCCAATCAAGGATGGCTTGAACTCGCTCGGGATTGACAGCAATACCCTTGCTAGAGATTACATGGCCTAGATAGGTCACTTCTGGCAACCAAAATTCACACTTGGAGAATTTGGCATAAAGGCGATGCTCTTGAAGTTTCATCAATACCAGCCTTAGATGTTCGGCATGTTCCTCTTCATTCTTGGAGTAGATGAGTATGTCATCGAGGTATACCATGACGAATTTATCCAAGTACTCCATGAAAACCGAGTTCATTAACCGAGTGAAGGTAGCTGGGGCATTGGTTAAACCAAAGGACATGACAGTGTACTCGTATTGGCCATAACGAGTAACAAAGGTCATTTTGGGAATGTCCCGGTTTCTGATTTTGATTTGATGGTAGCCCAACCTCAAATCCATCTTGGAGAAGACTGAGGATCTAGTGAGCTGATCATACAGATCGTTGATCCTGGGAAGCGGGTATTTGTTCTTGATGGTGACCAAATTGACAGGTCCATAATCCACAACCATTCGATCCGTTCCATCCTTCTTCTTGACGAAGAGGACGGGGCAAGCCCAAGGAGAGGAACTAGGACGGATGAAACCCTTTTTCAAGGACTCATCAAGTTGGTTCTTAAGCTCGGCTAGTTCTAAGGGTGCCATCTTGTAGGGTCTTCTAGAAATTGGCACGGTTCCTGGAACAAGGTCTATCACAAACTCGACATCCCTGTCAGGTGGAACACCTGGCAGTTCTTCTGGAAAGACATTCGGAAAGTCTCGGACTATCGGAACATCCTCAAGGTCTGGAAGGGGGTTGGCATTTAGGGAGTAAAGCTGGCGCTTGGCCACTCGAGTTAAGACATTGACTGTCTTGCCCGATGGGTGAGTAAGCTGAACGGTTCTAGTGGCACAATCAATCTTAGCGTAATGAGCTGACATCCAGTCCATACCCAAGATGATGTTTATGTCCATGGACTTGAGAGCTATCAAGGATGCAAGGAAGACAAGTCTATCGACAAGAATTTCGTTCCCATGACTTACTCTAGAGGTTTGCCATTTGGAACCCGGAGTTTGAATTACCATGGAAGTGGGCATGTCGCAGAATGTCGTGTTATGCAATCGAGCATAGCTCTCGGATATGAATGAATGAGATGCTCCAGTATCGAAAAGAACAGATGCCGGATGGGAGTCAACAAGGAGCATACCAAGGACGACGTTGGGATTCTCATGAGCCTCCTCGGCTGAAACATAGTTGACATGGCCACGGGCAGTGGTGACCGGCTTGGCGTAGAATGTCTTTCCCACGGGCTTACGACGGGCAACGGACTTTCCAGTCTGAATGGGGTTGTTGTTCTGGGGACACTCTCGACTATAGTGACCCGGCTCTCCACACTTAAAGCATGTCACCACATTGGGGCGTGGAGCAGCATTAGCAGCGGGGCCACCATAGGGCTTGGGCGGTGCAAATTGCTGGTTGGGACGAGGCGCCTCAAAGGATGGCCTCGGGATGAACCTGGGTGGCAGTGCCGTGCTTGGAATCCACACCCGGCGCTTCTGAGTTCCAAAGCCGGATGAAGAGCCAAAATCACGGGAGTGCTTGCGTGAAGCGTCATAATCAGTCTGGCCCATCTCAGCACTGATGGCTTTATTGACCAACTTCTGAAAGGAAGTGCACTCGTGCAGACGAAGATCGCGGTGAAGCTCAGGGCTAAGTCTCTTGCGGAACCTTGCCTGCTTCTTAGCGTTAGTAGATACCTCTTCAGGGGCATAGCGTGCCAGATTCCCAAATTCACGACTATATGCATCCATAGTCAGTCTTCCTTGGGTGAAGTTGCAGAACTCCTCCCTCTTGCGATCCATGAGACCTTCTGGAATGTGATGCTCATGGAAAGCCTCACTGAATTCAGTCCAAGTAGTGATTTGGCCGACCGGGCGCATAGCTTCGAAGTTTTCCCATCAAAGGCTAGCAGGGCCTTCGAGATGATAGGCAGCATAAGTAACTTTGTCGGCTTCGGCTACGTTGGCAGAACGTAGCTTGTGGGTGATGCTGCGAAGCCAGTCATCCGCGTCGAGGGGCTCGACGGAATGGTTAAACTTTGGTGGGTACAGCTTGATAAAGTCATTGATTGACACCAAGTCATTTCGTGGGTGGCATGCAGTGTTCTGCTCAATCCGCTCCAGCAGGCGGTTAGTCTCACGCTTGTTTCTTTCCGCCTCCAGCATTACTTCGGCCAGAGATGGCGAGTGAGGCAGATTTTCACCTCTAGCTGCACTGGCTTCCCCCTGCTCTGAGGCAGCAGGGTTGCTGCGAGTGTTGACCATCCTAGGAGAAAACAAGACAATGGTTTAGATAAGGATGGCTCAAACTTAGCAAGGAGTGCAGAATGTAATGGATAATGCGGAATGCAGAGATGTTCATCTGTATGTCAAGGTAATATAAAACTGCCATATATATACCAACGGTCATACACATCATACATAGTTTAGTACAAGCCCAGGCTACAGTACAACTATGATGAAAGACATTACATCTCATCGGAGGCATTCCAAGCTCCTATACATTATTTGTCTACACCTCCGGAATTGACTACACACTAAGTCGTATTCCACAAGTCACGCAGGACAGTGGAGATACAACTACTACAATACTAGTGGTACTACTACTAACTCAGACAGCTCCGTAGTAGTCCTCATAGAAGTCACCTCCATAGCCTGGAAGTTCAACATGACCATCCGGGAACAGACGGTCCTGAGGAGCCTGTGGACTAAAGGGGCTAGGATGAGGTCTTGGACCAACAAACGGTGGCCTGCGGGGACCTCGGGGTGGGGTGATGCCTCCCACATCACGCCAATCCACCATGTCTGGTAGAGCTGATCTCACAGGATACAGATCCCTTGTATCCATACATCCAGCTTGCACCGCAGGTGCAAACCGAGTCAATGTGGCCCAATGATCAGCACGGGTATTGAAAAGCTCCAGCCTCAAGGCTCGATTCTCTCGGTCCTTATCTTCGAGCATCTCGGCAGTAGTACGAGTTAATGAGTCCTCCTGAGTGGAGTCAGCATAGATAGCCTGAAGATACCCTTGCGCTCCCGGAAGTGAAGCTGGCATGTAACGGAAGTCGGTGTTCCGAAGCAGGCTAGTCCGGACTCGCAAGATGGTCATCATGGAATAGGCAGCATCCTGCACAGCCATCTCAACAGTAACCCTGAGTCCATAGGAACAGTGAAGGGGCTCGGTAGATCCAGGATAAGAAGAAAATATCCTGACGGTGCAGAGATATTGACTTTGATTAAAGTCGCGGAACTGCTCTTCGACGGTGTATTCGGGATACCAACGGTAGCCCGTCTCGATTATTACCCGGACTAACATAGCAGTATGACCGGGCACGTCGAGGCACCGAGTCAGGTGAACCACTTGGTTTTGAACACGAGTGGCCATCTGAAAGCACAACCACAATGCAAAGACATCAGAATTTCTAGGGAAAAATTGGACAGCATAACAGCTGTAAATGCCTAGAAAAAGATTTGAGACATCCACAATAGTTCGCAATACCACTCAACAACATCATATCAAGATTCTGATCCAATTAGCAACATACTAAAATAGTAGAAACTGAACTGGGGCTTGTAGCATCAATCCTATAAGCTACTACGGATTAGTAACACGTGAACCTGATAGAAGGAGAGAGCCTAGTCCTTAACCCACGTTGAATGAGAAAAGAATGACTCAGATCAGAGGCATAGGGTAAAGGAGTAAAAGAGCCTTACGTCCCCTCCCACAATCAATTCCCCTACATATAACTAAAGCATTTCTAGACTTGACATCGACCAGTTTGGCTCAACGAACCTACAGGCAGTTCAGCTCTGATGCCAATGCTGTCAGGACCCCGATTCCAAGTCACATCGATCTAGCCGGTAACACCTCATATCACTTTGCGGCCTCACGCACGGTATCCCACGGGTGTCACCTTACCATGGCCCGGGACTGTTTGCGCCTTTTGGCTCACGTGTATGATAGTGTCGCTAGCATCCATATGACAGAGAACCCGGGCCGACATGGCTAGTCATGAACCCAAAGCGGCACAGACCTATGGAGACAGGCATACATGAATCACATTAAGCATGTCGGTCATCAGCGATTGATTCCGGGCTATAGCACTAGGCTAACAGGACTCCGAGGAACCCGGGCTGTAGCAGGCTAGGCAGGACTCCGGATGTCACAGCGTGACATTTCCCTGAAGGGACAGACATAGGAACGAAGTGAAACACATGCCGGCCAGTCAAGTGTCCTGAACAGTACTGCTAGGCTAGCAGGACTCCGGTGAACCGGGCTGTAGCGGACTACTATGGCTCGAGGAACACTAGACTACATTTCCCCATAAGAAAGGCTGCCAAGGATAAACAACTAGATTGTCAGATCCCACTCATACCAAGCATTTCAATCATACACACAATATGCCCGATATGAGTACATACAACATGGCATCACAACAAAACTCTACAACTCAAGTACTTTATTTAAAGGCTCCAGGGAGCCATACATAACATGTTCATATAGATAAGGGTCACATGACCCGACACTCAAGTCATACAAACATACAAGCACATGCGGAAGCAACTAGTCTGAGTACAGACTCTAGAAAGAAAGAAGGCTTCTCGAAGCCTGTCTATCTACATAGGGCCCTCCATGGCCAGGGTCACCATCTGGGTGGCTAGTCACTCGTCGACGTCAAGGTCTACGTAGAACCCATCGGAGGGGGCGGTGTCGTCTGAAAATAGTAATTAAGCAAACATGAGTACAAAGGTACTCAACAAGTCTTACATCAGAACCTACTATACATGCTTATTCTCAAGAAGGTGGTGGGGTTAATGCAGCAAGCCAGCTTTGACTCTTGGCTAAGCTATCCTACGGAACTTCACCAGTAAAATAGTTTTCGCACACGAGTCCACTACTCACCAACACAATACTCCACCGGGGATCCTCCCTCGTCATCCTATGAGAGGGCCATCCTCGGTACTCACGCTTATCTTGAGTATTTTATTAGTACCCATTAATTTGTCTATGAACTGTATAGGCAACCAAGTAGTCCTTTACCGCGGACGCGGCTATTCGAATAGTTTTATACCCTGCAGGGGTGTACTTCGTCATACACGCTTTCACCACTTACCGCCGTTTACATGACATGTACTCGGCAACCTTCAAGCAGAAGCCCAGCGAGGGTGTCGGACATGGCCTACCTAAACACTTAAGTCTCTAGTCCAGGTTTATCGCCTATCTGGCCGAGGTTTCCACATATGGCCCCGAACGATGTGAACAGGGTTCCCGAGACACCAAACGGGTGACTCGGTACACCGTGCCACGGTGTATCTACCGCAACATAGCCCATCCCTAGGGTCAGCGCTACTCACGGCCGCCAACACATAACCTACAAAAACCAGAAACTATTTGCAACTCCTGGACAAAGTACTAGGGTGGTTAAGAAACCGAGAGGGTCAATTAAGGATCCCAATGCATGGTAGTAGCTGAATCTTAAATCACACATACAGATCTCAGTTCTTAGGGACGGCCTCAATGAAACAACCCACCATGTACTTCTACATGGCCTCTCATCGATACCTTTACCAAAACATGTTCAACACATCCCTCACATTACCGGCATAAGCATTTCACTCTGGCCCATCACCCAGATGAACCAGACCTGACACAACTCTAAGCATAGCAGGCATAGCAAGGTAGGAATCACATACATGGCTCAATCAACTCCTACACATGCTAGTGTGTTTCATCTAGTTACTGTGGCAATGACAGGTCATGCAGAGGATAAGGGTTCAGCTACCGTAGCACACAGCAGTTTGAATCGCATTGTCTTAATGCAGTAAACAAGAGCAGAAGAAAGAACATGGGTTTGTATCAGAATGATCAATGGTTGCTTGCCTGATGGAGTGGTAGTGGGATACTGCCCTTCAGTTGGATACTCGTGAATATCCTCGGAGGCAGAACCTACCACGAAGAACACATCGGAACACAATCAACACATGACGATATGCAACAATATGATGCATGCTATGACATGGCAATATGAATGTGTCTTGGCCTAATGCAAGCTATAACAGAAAGGAATGAACTCATTTGAATCAAAGATTCAAATATTAGCTCATTAAACATGGCCTTAATAGTGCATTTCCTTAATCTGCTTAAACAGCAAGGTAAACTTGTTTTTTCATGCAAGAAACCATTACAGATGGATAGATTGAATTTTTCTAATCATTTTTCATATATAAATCTTTGCATTTGGAGCTATGGTTGATTTTCTATGATTTTTAGAAGTTTTAACTATTTTCTGCAAATTCCTGAATAAAAATAAATTCAGAAAATGCATTACTGTGTCAGCATTGCGTCATGCTGACCTCAGCAGGTCAAAGGCGCCAGCCCAGGTCAAACCTGACTGGTGGGCCCCTTCTGTCAGCCTCTCAGCTAATTAACAGGGTTAGATTAACACTAATTAGCTATCAGTGGGGCCTGGGCCCACATGTCAGTGACTGATTTAATTAAAATTAATTAAAACTAATCCTAAATTAGTTAGCAGACCGACCCCACCTGTCATAGACTCAGGGGGCGTCTACCTGGGCCCACCCAGGAGTCAAACTGGGTCAAACTCGCCGGCGACTCGACGCCGGCGAGGCCCGAGACGGTGGCGCAGCTCGGAAAACGCCCACAGGGCACGAGCGAGGCCGTTCTTGGGCTCGTTGGAGAGCTCCTGCAGTCGCGCATCTAGTGGTGGTGGAGGCCGGGCCTACGGTGGCCGGAGACGACGACGGCGAGTTCCAAGGCGGTGGCCGGATTTCAGCCATGTGCGGGGTTTGGGCTGCAGCGTGCAAGCACGGAAACTGAGGCGCTAGCGAGGCACTACGCGATGCGGCAAGCACATTGCATAGCACGGGAGGACGAAATGATCACCGGAGCGACGCCGGTGACGAGCTCGAGCAAAGACGAGCTTCGGCCATCGTGGAACTATGGCCTAGAGGGTGCAAACGCGTGGGAAAGAAGAGGGGAAAGGCGGCGAAGCTCACAGGGAGGTCGATGAGTAGCTCAGTGGGCTCGGGGGCGACCGGAGCGAGGCGAATCGATGAACAGTGTCCGGCGGGTACCGAGGTTGAAGACGATCCGATGGCGGCGATGCAGGGCCTCCGGCGATGCGTGGCTCGGTGGGGAGGGCGAGGGCGTCACGGCGGAGCTTCTGGACAGGTCAGAGAGGCGAGGGGGTGACGGATAGTGCGACTACGGCGATGAGACGGCGACAAGCTCGTCGGCCATGGTGCAGGAGAGGGTGAGGGAGACGAGGGGAGAGTGAGCGAGGATGACAGGGGGACGTGGGGGTCGCGTGGCACCCCTAGGCGTCTCCAGCCGTCGATGGAAGCAGGAGGTGGCCGGCGTGTGGCCGCGGGCGCCGGCCACGCGCTCCGCGTCCTTCTGGCGCGAGGAGGACGACGACTGGCAGAGCCAGTAGGCTGGGCCGAGCCAGGTGGCTGGGCCAACACAGGTAAGGCCCGGGTGGGCTTCCCTCTCTCTCTCTCTCTCTCTCTCTTTATTTGTTTTTGTTTTTCTAATTAACTGCAACTGTTGGGCTTTAAATAAAATACTAAAACGTTTCCAAAAATCCTGAAAATAATTGTGGGCTCTGTTTATATTATTTCCAACAGCAAACATTTATTTCTAGGATTATTTAAGAATTTAAATTATTTTATAGCATTTAAATGCCCAAATTCAAATACTTATGATTTAATTCAATGACCTTCTGTTGACCTAGAAAATTGTGGACCAATTTTGCCAGAGGTTTTAACCCAAGACAAGGAGGGTGAACTTTTTAGAAGGGCATTTCAGGTTCATTGAAAATAATTTTAGTAAACCCTAGTTGTTTCCAGGGGGGTGTTGGGGGTTTCTGCTTTCCCCATTTCAAATTTAAGAGAAATTTAAACATGATGCACACTCTAATGCTTGAACTAGCTAGGGTGTGACAAGTAGTGGAACGAACGTCCGTGTAGCCTTGCCAGTGTAGGTACTTGACGGTATCCGAGCCCTTCGGGCATCGTGCATCGTTTGTAGACGTTCGGGTCTCCTGTAGAGGTACTAGACGAATCCCGGGTATGTAGTCGTACACACACGTAGATGAACTTGACGAATCTGAACCCTTCGAGGGTCGTCGTGGTGCTCGTTTCATGTAGTAGTCGTTCACGTGTCTTCGGTGGGGGTCTTCGGTAGAGGTACTTGACGCCCACAGGTGCATTGGGGTCTTGCACGACTCTGCCTCAGGAGGTCAACGGAGATGAATGGAGGCAACTTGAGCTGCTGGTTTTTGGTGCGTGGCCGAGTCGCGGCTACAAGCAGTGGCCGGCGTCGGTCTTGCCCTGAAGCAGGGAAGCGACAGCGCACCCAGCGAAGGTCCGCGAGGAGCAGGAGATGGCCGGGGTTCCTTGACACAACGGAGGCGGAGCAGAGGAGGGCAGCGGCGGTGTGCGCGAAGCTGTAGGCCAGCATGGTGGTCTCCATGGCCGGCGGCCATGCGGGTCGGGCGAGGCAAGGCAGGCAAGCCAAGGGCGGTCGCGTCGGGGCTTGTGTCATCGGGACCTGTAGAAGGAGGCGAGGCAAGGTGGCTCCGGCAAGGGCACCGGTTGCCGAGGACTGGCGCAGCAGTGACGAGGAGGTCGGGGTGCGGAAGACGGCGTGGAGGCATAGAAGAGGTCCGAGCGAAGCTGCTCCATGGCGAGGCGATGGCGTAGGAGGGGGTCGGGCAGGGCTTGGCGCGGCGGCCTTGCTGGAGACGGGGAGGAGGCGAGATGGCGCGGCGGCGGCCTCACCGGAGTGGAGAAGGCGGCTCCATGGGGCGCCGCTCGAGGGAGGAGGTGTGGCGCACGAGGAGGACGAAAGGAGAAGGGAAGCCAGCGAGTGAGGGAGATGGATCGGGTAGCGCTCGGTCTGGCGGCGCTGGGAGGGTATCGAGGGAGAGGGTTAAGGAAACTGGTGGGGGCGGCTGGGCCTTGGAGCCGGCCCAGGAGTTGACCTAGGGAGGCCGGCGGTTGGTTGGGCCTAGGGATGGGCCCTAGAGGCTGGCCTGCTGGTCTCTCTCCTCTCTCTCCTATTTCCTTTTCTTTTAAAAACAGAGAAATAAAGAGAAAGGAAAAGAGAGAAGAGAATGTTAGAGTAAGAATTTGGGCATGCAGATAATATTCCCGGACTCGCAAAAATGTGCACTATCCAAGAAAAATGGAGTGCCATTTTTCAAAGTTTAAATTCAAACTCATTTGATTTAAATTCAAATGGTTCGAATAAGAAGTGAGGGTTAGGAAGGTCCAAAAATGTTCGGATTTTGGAGGAGCCCCGGTAAAAGGGGAAAGAATTATTGGGCAAGGTTTGGAGATCAACTCGAGGCATAAAAGGCATGGGGTTATTTTTGCAAGTGTGTTAAGGTGAATTCCAAAAGAATGGAAATATTTATAATATAGCTCCCTAATATCAGGAGGATAATGTTATAAAGAGAAGTCACTCTTCCCTCGATTTAAATGGATCGAAGATCCACACAAATTATTTAGTTGAGATGCAAAAGACTTCTGACATGATGACATGATGCAATGCACATGATACAACGAACCAAAAGGAATCACCTGACAACACTCGGAAACATGGAAGGCATCTGAAAGCTCCGGTGTTGGGGCGTTACAACACTCCACCACTACGAGAGGATCTCGTCCCGAGATCTAGAATTGTACCGGAGGGAAAACGGAAGAGAAAGAGAACAGGTAAAACTAAGTTGCTTCTTTGACAAATGATTGAAACCAAAGAACCTTGAAAAGGTTCAGCCATTTCGAGAAAAGAATACAACAGAGATGAACGAAGTTGATAACTCTCCGTTATGAAAGAGGAACAAGGAACATCACGGGAACCCTGTAGGTTGAAAGAAATTAGAAAAATAAGGGTTGCAATGGAAAAGAAGTACATGCGAGCACCTCGGATGACACGAGATGTACAAGGAATGATAAAGATCAATTACGGCAACACTCCGGTTGAAAATGGAAGGTACAGAATATGAGCTTTGCAATATGAAAGCACTTGGATGAGACTCCGGTTAGAAGAGTAATGATAGACACAACACTCTGGTTAAAAATGGTCAAGCATGAAAAGAACATGATCCAAGATGATGAGAGAAAAGAGAAACATCACAATGGCTCCGGAACAAAAGAATAGAAGGTAGATAATTGAAATAAAAGAATGGAGAAGAAAAATGCCAACTTCTGTCACAAAAGATTTTGAAAAGGCATCTTTAGAAGAAGGGTCGAACGGAATTCTTGGAAAACCAACAACAAAAAGAATAAGCTTGTAGTGGGCTTATGGAAAACATCCCAAAACTATGAGGTGAAATTCTGCCACTAACGGAAACAATAGATTGGATTGATATCAACGAGAAGACGAGAAACTTATATCCCTGGGAGGATAAATGAAGAACTTGCGTTATATATAAGCACCATAGATAGCAACAATCCTTAGGGAAGGCTTTAGGTGAAATATAACCCAAGATAACTCCAACGAAGAGATTGATGGATTTAAAATACCTCATTCTTAACAACATGTGAATCATGAAACATGAACTCAAATTATCAAGAATGACATAATACCACCTCCGATGATACTGTAGAAAGAATTGCACTCCGGGTAGCAATATGAAGAATGCTTGAACTCCTCTGAAAAGAATCTTGATGAACACTTCGACAACGAATTAAATCCTTGATGAAACCATCATGTAGAACCTTCATGAAGAACTCCGGTAATGAAAGAATGATCAAACAAAAAGAAAGAGAAGTTGAAAGCACAAGGTGAATCCTTGTAGTGACTTGGATGGATCTTCGTGATGATATAATTGAGAGAGCTTGGAATTGCGGGAAGAGAAGATGAAACAATTGAAACCAAGAATTTTGATGAGGCTCCGGAATAAGGAATTGAATTTAGTCGATGAAACAAGAATAAGAATTACATTATGCTTATCCTTCACCAATTTAAATTGATGAAAATGAATGGATTCGGCACACTACTTATTCTCATAGAAAGGATTAAGAGAGATATAGCGCAAACTTGGGAAGGTCTTTAACGAACCACCAGAAGGATTTGGGATCAACGAAAAAAAATGATATGATAACCAAGGAAGAGAACTCTAGAATGAACCACCGTAAGAATTGGGAACGATCAAAGGAAATATATTGAAGCACCGGGAAGAATTAGCAAAAGAACGAAGATGTTTGAGAGAATTTAGATACAAGTGAAACAAATAGAACACGAACTGATTAGAGAAATATGAATGATGCACCGGTAAGATTTAGAGAATGAGAGCGGAAAGCTGAAAATGACTAATTATGAGATGATGGCCTCCAGAGAATCAAATTGAAAAGACTCCTGAATTACACCGGATGGGTGAAAAGAATTTGATGATCGAAAACAATTATGAGAGGATGGCCTCGAACTAGAACCACGAATCTCTGAGAGAACGGATAAGATATGGAGGTAAAACTCTTCTTCGGTCTTCAAATTCTGAGAATGACGATGATAAGCACCACCATGAATTATTTAGACACTCCGGAAGAATCAAAAGCAAAGAGGTTGAGCCAACGATGAAAGAATTTAACCAATCTTGGAGAAAAGCATTTGACTGATGATAAATCATTCTTACGTCAAACTTCAAAAAGAAATTTGAGGATAGCTTCGGGAAAATAAGAAGAGTCAGGTAAGATCCTGGGAAAAGACATGTGTGTTAGGGCCCACTCAAAAGATACACCGTTGAAAGATTTAAAAGAGAGAATGCACCGGTTGAATTAAAAGGCTTGAATGAGATAACATCCTCGAAAAAAAGCTTGAACAAAAGCAGAGTGAACACATGAATCTTCAAGATATCTTGAGCACTCTAGAAGAATTTAATAGCGAGAAGTGGATGATAATGAGGTGCACCGGCATGAGAAGGTATTGAAACGAGGAAAGGATGATCAACAAAGCTTGACTTGAAACCACCGGAGAAGGAAAAGAATGAAGAATGATGACCTTGAAGCTCCATTAGAATGTTCATGAGAATCACCGGATAAGAACATTGGCGGAAAAAGGAATGAAGAGACTTCACATCAATAAAATGATACTTGATTGAGATATATGAGTCCTCGGAGAAAACAAGGGAGGGAGGGCGGGAAAAACAAAGGCAACTTCGAGATGGATGAAACAAACAACATTGAGAAAACTTGAGATTGGATCTTGCAAACATTGAAATGATCGGATCCACTAGGAGAGAAGCACACCGGTTGACAAGAACTTGAAATGACAAACTTGATGATCGAGAAGGATTAGTATTCACATCGGAGTATGAGAACAACATTAGAGAAGGTATGGGATCGACATTTGACTTCGAAGCAACTCGAATACCACAACTCAAAACAAAACAAAGGATTGGCTTGCAAAATAAGCCGGAACAAACATATGATAGAGATTTCGTCCGAAGTTTTTGTGGTGGGGCCCACACGGGCTCGATCGTATAGCACCATCATGTACAAGGCAGTGCACATGACATACGAAGCGTCCGCGAGTCGGCATAGCCAAGGAGTCTTTAAGACACAATGAGACCACTGTAAAACCAACCATGAATAGGCGGACCACTAGACGTCGAACCCCAATTTCATATCATACATCTGTCGGAAAAGATATCCTAAGAGCTACTTGAATTCCCACTTATGAACTCCCCAATATTTTCCGGTTATGCAATCAGGTGTTGGGGATACAGGGGAAGCATAATATCTCAACCAAAACTAGCAAATCCTACATCCAGCTGTATCCATCCTTCAACACATAACCAAGAAACCTTCGGAAATCATCTACCTCAACCTTCGAAAAGCATCCGTTATACGAGTTATGGCAATACTCCCGAACTCCCGCCCCAGTACTGGGTAGCGTCAAGGTTATCTCACCAACAACTGCATAAAAGAGATTTTCGATGTCGGCGAAACTAAACTCAGGTATTCCGGAATTGTAACGATAAAATTGTGACGGCAACACCTCGGAGCTCAACTCCCCGGGACACTGCCACAACCCCTAAATGACAGGAGGCACCAAGAACAATGTTCTCGTCACAAAACCATCAGAACGGTTCCAAGATACCCGCGTGATCCTAAAAAAATTTAGTGAAATTTGAGAAGAGAAGAGTCAAAACTCTACGTCAGGATGCCTCACCAGAGCGACGAAGGGACTGAGGAGTAAAAAGAATTCCTAACTCACTGATATATATAATCCTAAATGACTCAAAACATTTTTTCTAGTCTCAATAACGCGAGCGATTCGATCAAGCAGGGGGCTCCTAAGGTCGGGGAAGGCTCTGATACCAACTTGTAACGCCCTCGATGCGGCTATATCTCCCACGTGTCGAAGCACGACTTAGAGGCATAACCGCATTGAAAGCTATGTCGCAAGTGAGGTAATCTTCACACAACCCATGTAATACATAAGGGAAAGAGATACATTGTTGGCTTACAATCGCCACTTCACACAATTACATGAATAAAACATTACATCAACCAGATACAATCAAGGTCCGACTACGGAACCCAAAATAAAAGAAGACTACCCCAAATGCTACACAGATCCCCCGATCGTCCCGACTGGGATCCACTACTGATCAATTGAAAACGGAACAACACAAAGAACGAGATCTTCATCGAGCTCCTCCTTGAGCTGGGTTGCGTCACCTGCACGGTCTCATCGGCACCTGCAAGCTGGTTTTGGAAGTATCTGTGAGTCACGGGGACTCAGCAATCTCACACCCTCACGATCAAGACTATTTAAGCTTATAGGAAGGGTAAAAGGGTATGAGGTGGAGCTGCAGCAAGCGACTAGCATATATGGTGGCTAACATAGGCAAAAGAGAGCGAGAAGAGAAGGAAAAAGTACGGTCGAACAACTATGATCAAGAAGTGATCCTAGAACAACCTACGTCAAGCATTACTCCAACACCGTGTTCACTTCCCGGACCCCGCCGAGAAGAGACCATCACGGTAACACACGCGGTTGATGTATTTTAATTAAGGTCACCTTCAGGTTTTCTACAACCGGACATTAACAAATTCCCATCTGCCCATAACCGCGGGCACGGCTTTCGAAAGTTCAGTACCCTGCAGGGGTGTCCCAACTTAGCCCATCACAAGCTCTCACGGTCAACAAAGGATATTCCTTCTAGCAGGAAGACCCGATCAGACTCGGAATCCCGGTTACAAGACATCCTCGACAATGGTAAAACAAGTCCAGGAAGACCACCCGATGCGCCGACATCCCGATAGGAGCTGCACATATCTCGTTCTCAGGGCAACACCGGATAAGCAATCCGTACAACTAAAACCAGCCCTCGAGTTTCCCCGAGGTGGCGCTGCAAGGGGCTCTAGTTTGGACCAACACTTAGACAAGCATTGGCCCGGGGGTTTAAAATAAAGATGACCCTTGGGCTGGCCTAACCCAAGGGAAAAAAAGGCTAGGTGGCAAATGGTAAAACCAATGTTGGGCCTTG
>NC_053022.1:461441750-461453192 GCF_003073215.2 Triticum urartu
ACAAAATAACTATCATGAGAGTGAAAATTAAAATCATGATGACAAGTTTCATGGTTATAGTTATTCTTTATAGCATACATGTCATCAACATAATCATCATAGATAGCAACTTTGTTATCATAGTCAATTGAAGCCTCATCTAAAATGGTGGATTCATCACTACATAAAGCCATGAACTCTCCAAATCCACTTTCATCGTTATAATCATCATAAATAGGAGGCATGCAATCATGATAAAAAATTTGCATATAAAATCTTGAGGGACTAAAAATATCATATTCATCAAATATAGCATCCCCAAGCTTATGTGTTATGACCGGCCTGGCTTATTGCCGTAGAAGGCCCACCAGGCAATCTTAGCCCACAAGTTATCTTAGGTTAATTCGTATGCAAGTTATCTAGGTTATAGATATATGTTGTAAGACTCTTTTTCAGATTAAGCAATAAGAATATTATTATCCCTATTTCCCAGCTCCCAGAGGAGCCGAAAACCCTAGCCGCCGCCATCTTCCTCCTATGCGACGGCGCCCATGTCAGGACCCCGATTCCAAGTCACATCGATCTAGCCGGTAACACCTCATATCACTTTGCGGCCTCACGCACGGTATCCCCACGGGTGTCGTCTCTACCATGGCCCGGGACCGTTTGCGCCTTTTGGCTCACGTATATGATAGTGTCGCTAGCATCCATATGACAGAGAACCCGGGCCGACATGGCTAGTCGTGAACCCAAAGCGGCACAGACCTATGGGGACAGGCATACATGAATCACATCGAGCATGTCGGTCAACAGCGTGTGAATCCGGGTTGTAGCACTGGGCTAACAGGACTCCGGGGAACCCGGGCTGTAGCAGGCTAGGCAGGACTCTGGATGTCACCGCGTGACATTTCCCCGAAGGGACAGACATGGAACGAAGTGAAACACATGCCGGCCAGTCAAGTGTCCTGAGCAGTAGTGCTGGGCTAGCAGGACTCCGGTGAACCGGGCTGTAGCGGACTACTATGGCTTGGAGCACTAGACTACATTTCCCCATAAGAGAGGCTGCCAAGGATAAACAACTAGATTGTCGGATCCCACACATACCAAGCATTTCAATCATACACACAATATGCTCGATATGTGTATACAACATGGCATCACAACAAAACTCTACAACTCAAGTACTTTATTTAAAGGCTCCGAGAGCCATACATAACATGTTCATACAGGTAGGGGTCACATGACCCGACACTCAAGTCATACAAGCATACAAGCACATGCGGAAGCAAATAGTCTGAGTACAGACACTAGAAAGAAAGAAGGCTTGTCGAAGCCTGTCTATCTACATAGGGCCCTCCATGGCCAGGATCACCACCTGGGTGGCAAGTTACTCATCGACGTCGAGGTCTACAATAAAACCCATCGGGGGGTGTTGTCGTCTGAAAACAGTAATTAAAGCAACATGAGTACAAAGGTACTCAGCAAGTCTTACAACAGAAACCTACTATACATGCTCATTCTCAAGAAGGTGGTGGATTATTGCAGCAAGCCAGCTTTGACTCTTGGCTAAGCTATCCTACGAGACACCACTGTAAAATAGTTTTCGCACACGAGTCCACTAATCACCAACACAATACTCCACCGGGGATCCTCCCTCGTCATCCTACGAGAGGGCCATCCTCGAGTACTCACACTTATCTTGAGTCTTTTAGTAGTACCATTAACTTGTCTATGAACTGTATAGGCAACCAAGTAGTCCTTTACCGCGGACGCGGCTATTCGAATAGTTTTATACCCTGCAGGGGTGTACTTCGTTCACACATGTTTCCACCACTTAGCGTCTGCACACGACATGTGCTCGGCAGACTTCAAGCGAAAGCCGACGTGGGTGTAGACCACGACCTGACTAACACAAGTCTCTAGTCCAGGTTTATCGCCTATTCGGGTTCCATCCGCAAGGAAATCCGGCCGGGGTGTCCTCAACGGCCCCAAACGATGTGTACAGGGTCCCGAGACGCCAAACGGGCGCCCGGCATACCCGGCCACAGTGTATCTACCGCATCATAGCCCACCCCTAGGGTCAGCGCTACGCACGGCCGCCAACACATAACCTACAAACACCAGAAACTAGTTGCAACTCCTGGACAGAGCGAGAGGGTCAGTAAGTCGAGCGGGGTCATATTTCAGGGCCCAATGTGTGGTAGTAGCTGAATCTTAAATCACGCATACAGATCTCAGTTCTTATGGACGGCCTCAATGAAACAACCCACCATGTACTCCTACATGGCCTCTCATCGATACCTTTACCAAAACATGTTCAACACATCCCTCACATTACCGACATAATCATTTCACTCTAGCCCATCACCCAGATGAACCAGACCTGACACAACTCTAAGCATAGCAGGCATAGCAAGGTAGGAAACACATACATGGCTCAATCAACTCCTACACATGCTAGTGGGTTTCATCTAGTTACTGTGGCAATGACAGGTCATGCAGAGGATAAGGGTTCAACTACCGCAGCACACAGCAGTTTGAAACGTTGTTGTCTTAATGCAGTATGAGAGCAGAAGCGAGAACATGGGATTGTATCGATATGATCAATGGGGCTGCTTGCCTGATGGAGTAGTAGTAGGGTACTGCCCTTCGGATACTCTATCCTCGGAGGCAGAACCTACCACGAAAGACACCACAGATACAATCATCACATGGCAATATGCAACAATATGATGCATGCTATGACATGGCAATATGAGGTGTCCTGCCTAATGCAATGTGAAACAAGTTGGTTGGGTCCATTTGAATCAAAGATTCAAATGGAAGCTTATGTTCTTATAAGCTTAATAAGTGTATTATGTTTCACCTAAACAGCAAGGTTAAAGTGTTTTGTCATGCATGAAACCATTACAGATGGAAAGATTGAATTTTTCTGATCAAATTCCATATATAAATCTTTGCATTTGGAGTTACAGATTAAAAGTTATGAATTTTAGAAGTTTTGGTTATTATTCTGGAATTTCCTGATAAGAATAAATTCAGAAAAGGATTTACTGCGTCAGCCTGGCGTCAGTGTGATGTCAGCGGGTCAAAGGCGCCAGCCCAGGTCAAACCTGACCGGTGGGCCCCATCTGTCAGTGTAACAACTAACTAACAGAGTTAGTTAGTGTTTCGTTAGCACTAAACTAGGTTAGTTAGGCCCTGGGCCCACATGTCAGTGAGTCAACCTATTAACTAAAATAATTAGTGTTAACTAAACTAATTCTAATTAGACAGGGGCATGGCCACACGTCAGTGACTCAGGGGAGGTCAACCTGGGCCCACACGGGGTCAAACAGGGTCAAACTCACCGGCGTTTAGCCGCCGGCGAGGCCAGACGCGGCGGAGCAGCATGGGATTCACCTACAAGATGCCGTTTGGCATGCGGAGCACAGCTACGGGACGCGGACGCTCGTCCGCATCCAACCGTGGTGGTGGCGCAGCCGGGGAGTGGCCGGAGTGGTGCCGGCGACGAGCTTGGCGGCGGACGGAGCTCGGGTGTAGGTGGGGATGGGGCTGCGGTGCGCAAATGAGTGCGGCGAGGTGCTACGGGGGTTCTACACGATGCGGGGAGCGTGTTGGGCGCATGCCCGGGAGCAAATGGTCACCAGAGCATCACCGGCGACGAGCGCGGGCGGTGGCGCGTGCGGGTGAGCATGGTGCAGTCGCTATGGCAGGGTGCAGAAGAAACAGGAGGGGGGGAGATGGCTGAGCTCACGGGGGTCACGACGAGGCAGTCGGCGAGGTCGGGGGCGAGCTGATGCGGCGGGGACGGCGAAGGGGATCTCCGGTGGCCGGAGTTGGGGAAGACGAGGTCGGGGCGATTCCAGAGCGGGCGAGCGCTCGGGGCTCGGCCTGCTCGACGTAGTCGACGACGGCGGAGCTCGTGGACGACGAGCGCGGTGAGGATGGACGGAGGGCGCGGCTACGGCGACGGTGCGGCGGCAGAGGCGTCGGCCATGGTGGAGAGGGAGGGGAGAGGCGTTGGGGTGAATGGAGGGGTCTGCGGGGTCGGGGCGACGAGTGGAGGTCGTCCGCGGCGTCGAGGCGGTGACCAGGTGAAGCAGAGGAGCAGGGAGGTGGCGTGGCGAGCTCGGGCGCGACGCCGTGTCCCTCCTCTGCCTACTGGCAGAGGTAGGCGATGACTGGCACGGGGCCAGCACAGTGCTGGGCCGGCCAGTGGGCTGCCAGGTGGGCTGCACCAGGTTAGTTCCTATCTCTCTATTTTTCTGTTTTTTATTTATTCTGTTTTGTGTTTTGAAATAGTAAAAATACTATTTCATTTAGAAAAACCTTGAAAATAATCAGAGGCACCTTTGAAAATATTCTCAACGGCCTAAAATTACTTTCAGGATTATTTGGGCATTTAAAAATATTTATAGGATTTAAATTGCCCAAATGCAATTAGTAATGGATTAATCCAATGACCTTATGATGTCCTAGAAAAATGTGCACCATTTTTGTCAAATGTTTTAACCCAAAACAAAAAGGGTGGACTTTTTAGAAGGGCATTTCAGGTTCATTGAAAAAGTTTTTAGTAAACCCTCGTTGTTCCAGGGGGGTGCTGGGGGTTCTGTCATCCCCATTTCAGTTTTTTGGGAATTTAAACATGATGCAACACTCTAATGCGTGAACTAGCTAGGGTGTGACAACTCACCCCCACTCAAAAGAATCTCGTCGCAATATTTAGGATCCGTTGGGAAGAAGGTGGGGTACTCGAGTCAAAGACGATCCTCCCTTTCCCAAGTGGCTTCTTTTTCGGAATGGTGTGACCATTGAACCTTGAGAAACTTGATGTTATGGCGTCGAGTGGTACACTTGGCTTGATCAAGGATACGAACGGGATATTCCCCATATGAGAGATTATTTTGTAGATCAAGCGTTTCATGGTCCACTCCACGGATAAGATCCCCGAAGCAACGCCTGAGTTGAGAAACGTGGAAGATGTCATGAACTCTGGAAAGATGCGGAGGTAGTTCCAATTGGTAGGCAACTTCTCCTCGTTTGGCAAGAATGCAAAAGGGTCCAATGTAACGAGGAGCCAATTTGCCTTTGATACCGAAATGATGGGTTTCCTTTAACGGAGTGACCCGAAGGTAATCCTTCTCGCCAACTTCATAAGTCATGAGCTTATGTTTACGATCATATTGGCTCTTTTGACGAGATTGGGCTATTTTCAATTTCTCACGAATAACGCGAACCTGCTCTTCTGCTTCCTGAATCATATCCGGGCCAAAGAGTTGTCTTTCCCGAGTTTCTGACCAGTTAAGAGGCGTTCGGCATTTTTCGTCCATAGAGAACTTCGAAAGGAGCTTTGCCCAAGCTAGCTTGATAACTATTGTTATAAGAGAACTCCGCGAATGGAAGTCATTTCTCCCAATCCATTCCGAATGAGATGACAGAAGCTCAGAGCATATCCTCTAGAATTTGATTGACTTGCTCTACTTGACCACTTGATTGGGGGTGGAAGGTGGTGCTAAAAGAGAGACGAGTTCCCATAGCATTTTGGAAACTTTCCCAAAATCGAGAGGTGAAGAGACTCCCACAGTCTGAGTTAATTTCCAATGGGACACCATGAAGAGACACTATTCGGGAGATGTATAAGTCAGCTAGCTGGCTAGCAGTGATACTCTCACGAACAGGTAGAAAGTGGGCCACCTTGGAAAGACGATCGATCACGACGAAGATGGCATTATTCCCTCTCTTGGTCCTAGGAAACCCAGTAATGAAATCCATACTGATTTTATCCCATTTCCACTCAGGAATAGCCAAAGGTTGAAGGGTGCCAGCAGGCCGTTGATGCTCTGCTTTAACACGACGACAGACGTCGCAACTAGCAATGTATTGAGCAATTTCTCTCTTCATCCTAGTCCACCAAAACCTCTGGCGTAGGTCTTGATACATTTTAGTACTACCGGGATGAATGGTGAGAGGGGATTCATGAGCTTCCTTAAGAATCAACTGACATAGATGTTGTTTCTTGGGAATTACCAAGTGGTTCTCGAAGAAGACAACACCTCGCTCATCCAAGGAGAAACATTTAGCAACTCCACTAGCGATGTTCTCCTTAATCCGGGATATGCCCTTATCACGCTTCTAGGCAGCTATGATTTGATCCGTAAGGTTAGGTTTCGCCACCAGGGTGGATAGGAATCCTCGAGGAACAATGTGAAGGTTAAGCTTACGAAATTCCTCATGGAGAAGTGGTTGACTTTGTTGTAACATCAGGTTGTTACAATAAGATTTACGACTTAGCGCATCAGCCATGACATTGGCTTTGCCCGGGGTGTAAGTTATTCCTAAGTCGTAATCCGAATCAACTCGACCCAACGTCTTTGCCTGAGATTCAAATCCGGTTGGGTGAAGATATATTTCAAACTTTGGTGATCGGTGAAGATCTCGCAACGATTACCGAGAAGGTAATGTCGCCATGTTTTAAGTGCATGGACTATAGCTGCAAGCTCTAGATCATGTGTGAGATAGTTTTCCTCATGGGGGTGTAATTGCCGTGAAGCATAGGCAATTACCTGACGATCTTGCATGAGTATGCAACCTAGTCCTTGTCGCGAGGCATCGCAATAGATAATAAAGTCCTTGGAGAAATCTGGTGGCACCAGTATGGGAGCAGATGTCAGGCGTCTTTTCAGTTCCTGAAAGCTGAACTCGCACTGTGGGATCCACTTGAACTTTTTATCTTTCTTGAGGAGTTCAGTTAGAGGTATAGCAACCTTGGAGAAATTCTCGACGAAGCGGCGGCAATAGATCTCTAAGCCAAGGAAACTCCGAACTTTCTTGACCGTCTTAGGTGGAGTCCAATCAAGGATGGCTTGAACTCGCTCGGGATTGACAGCAATACCCTTACCAGAGATTACATGTCCTAGATAGGTCACTTCTGGCAACCAAAATTCACACTTGGAGAATTTGGCATAAAGGCGATGCTCTCGAAGTTTCATCAATACCAGCCTTAGATGTTCGGCATGTTCCTCCTCATTCTTGGAGTAGATGAGTATATCATCGAGGTATACCACTGAAGGAATATGCCCTAGAGGCAATAATAAAGTTATTATTTATTTCCTTATATCATGATAATGTTTATTATTCATGCTAGAATTGTATTAACCGGAAACATAATACATGTGTGAATACATAGACAAACAGAGTGTCACTAGTATGCCTCTACTTGACTAGCTCGTTAATCAAAGATGGTTATGTTTCCTAACCATGGACAAAGAGTTGTTATTTGATTAACGGGATCACATCATTAGGTGAATGATCTGATTGACATGACCCATTTCATTAGCTTAGCACCCGATCGTTTAGTATGTTGCTATTGCTTTCTTCATGACTTATACATGTTCCTATGACTATGAGATTATGCAACTCCCGTTTGCCGGAGGAACACTTTGTGTGCTACCAAACGTCACAATAAACTGGGTGATTATAAAGGTGCTCTACAGGTGTCTCCAAAGGTACATGTTGGGTTGGCGTATTTCGAGATTAGGATTTGTCACTCCGATTGTCGGAGAGGTATCTCTGGGCCCTACAATGCAACTAATGAGTTAGTAGATGATGTATTACGGAACGAGTAAAGAGACTTGCCGGTAACGAGATTGAACTAGGTATTGAGATACCGACGATCGAATCTCGGGCAAGTAACATACCGATGACAAAGGGAACAACGTATGTTGTTATGCGGTCTGACCGATAAAGATCTTCGTAGAATATGTGGGAGCCAATATGAGCATCCAGGTTCCGCTATTGGTTATTGACCGGAGACGTGTCTCGGTCATGTCTACATTGTTCTCGAACCCGTAGGGTCCGCACGCTTAAGGTTTTGATGACAGTTATATTATGAGTTTATGCATTTTGATGTACCGAAGTTTGTTCGGAGTCCCGGATGTGATCACGGACATGACGAGGAGTCTCGAAATGGTCGAGACATAAAGATTGATATATTGGAAGCCTATATTTGGATATCGGAAGTGTTCCGGGTGAAATCGGGATTTTACCGGAGTACCGGGAGGTTACCGGAACCCCCCGGGAGGTATATGGGCCTTAGTGGGCTTAGTGGAAGAGAGGAGAGGTGGCCAGGGCTGGGCCGTGCGCCCCTCCCCCCTAGTCCGAATAGGACAAGGAGAGAGGGGGCCGGCGCCCCCCTTCCTTCTCTCTCTCTCCTTTCCCACTTCGAATCCTATTCCAACTAGGAAAGGGGGGAATCCTACTCTCCGGGAGGGAGTAGGACTCCTCCTGGCGCGCCCTATGAGCCGGCCGCACCCCCCTTGATCCTTTATATACGGAGGCAGAGGGGCACCCCTACACAGAAGTTGATCCACGTGAAATACCAATAGTAACAATAGAACACCAGATAGCTAGAACACAAGGATGAACACTAATCAACAAATATACAACATAAGATCTATATAATGTATGCGGATGCTATAGAGCGAAAAAAGCCCTGCCGACGAGTGAACATCAGAATCGATTCGCCACGCCGAGTAACAAAACCCTCATCGCGCCCCACCCATCGTGCTCTTTGCACGGAAAAAACTCTCTTTCCGACCCACCCCCCACACTATTTGCTAGAGGATGGCCCAGGCCTCACCACGCCGTCGTGCGACGACAACTCTTCCCCCCCGCCTTTCCTTTCGGAGTCCGGGGATCGTCGAGCTGAACGTGTGCTAAAACTCGGAGGTGCCGTAGTTTCGGTGCTTGATCGGTCGGGCCATGAAGACGTACGACTACATCAACCGCGTTGTGCTAACGCTTCCGCTGTCGGTCTACGAGGGTACGTAGATACACTCTCCCCTATCGTTGCTATGCATCACCATGATCTTGCGTGTGCGTAGGAATTTTTTTCAAATTACTATGTTCCCCAACAAACCACAACGAATTTATCCAAATACTCCATGAAGACCGAGTTCATTAACCGAGAGAAGGTGGCTGGGGCATTGGTTAAACCGAAGGACATGACGGTGTACTCGTATTGGCCATAGCGAGTAACAAAGGCCGTTTTGGGAATGTCCCCGTTTTTGATTTTGATTTTGATGGTAGCCCAACCTCAAATCCATCTTGGAAAAGACTGAGGATCCAGCGAGCTGATCATACAGATCGTTGATCCTGGGAAGCGGATACTTGTTCTTGATAGTGACCAAGTTGACAGGTCGGTAATCTACAACCATTCGATCCGTTCCATCCTTCTTCTTGACGAAGAGGACGGGGCAAGCCCAAGGAGAGGAACTAGGACGGATGAAACCCTTTTTCAAGGACTCATCGAGTTGGTTCTTAAGCTCGGCTAGTTCTAAGGGTGCCATCTTATAGGGTCTTCTAGAAATTGGGACGGTTCCTGGAACAAGGTCTATCACAAACTCGACATCCCTGTCAGGTGGAACACCTGGCAGTTCTTCTGGAAAGACATCCGGGAAGTCTCGGACTACCGGAATATCTTCAAGGTCTGGAAGGGGGTTGGCATTTAGGGAGTAAAGCTGGCGCTTGGCCACTCGAGTTAAGACATTGACTGTCTTGCCCGATGGGTGAGTAAGTTGAACAGTTCTAGTAGAGCAATCAATCTTAGCATAATGGGCTGACATCCAGTCCATACCCAAGATGATGTTTATGTCCGAGGACTTGAGAGCTATTAAGGATGCAAGGAAGACAAGTCTATCGACAAGAATTTCATTCCCATGGCTTACTCTAGAAGTTTGCCATCTAGAGCCAGGGGTTTGAATTTCCATGGTAGTGGGCATGTCACAGAATGTCGTGTTATGCAATCGAGCATAGCTCTCAGATATGAATGAATGAGATGCTCCAGTATCGAAAAGAACAGATGCCGGATGGCAATTAACAAGGAGCGTACCAAGGACGACGTTAGGATCCTCATGAGCCTCCTCAGCTGAGACATAGTTGACATGGCCACGTGCAGTGGTGGCTGGCTTGGCGTAGAATGTCTTTCCCGCTGGCTTACCATGGCCAACGGACTTTCCAGACTGATTGGGGTTGTTGTTCTGGGGACACTCTCGACTGTGACCCGGCTCTCCACACTTGAAACATGTCACAACATTGGGGCGTGGAGCAGCATTAGCAGCGGGGCCACCATAGGGTTGGGTGCAAACTGCTGGTTGGGGCGAGGCGCCTCAAAGGATGGCCTCGGAATGAACCTGGGTGGCAGTGCCTGTGCTTGGAATCCACACCCGGCGCTTCTGAGATCCAGAGCCGGATGAAGAGCCAAAATCACGAGTGCTTGCGTGAAGCGTCATAGTCAGACTGGCCTGTCTCAGCACTGATGGCTTTATTGACCAACTTCTGAAAGGAGGTGCACTCGTGCAGACGAAGATCGCGGCGAAGCTCGGGGCTAAGTCCCTTGCGGAACCTTGCCTGCTTCTTAGCGTCGGTGGATACCTCTTCAGGAGCATATCGTGCCAGATTCCCAAATTCACGACTATATGCATCCATAGTCAGTCTTCCTTGGGTGAAATTGCAGAACTCTTCCCTCTTGCGATCTATGAGACCTTCCGGGATGTGATGCTCACGGAAAGCCTCACTGAATTCAGCCCAAGTAGTGATTTGGCCGACCGGGCGCATAGCCTCAAAGTTTTCCCACCAAAGGCTAGCAGGGCCTTCGAGGTGATAGGCAGCATAGGTAACCTTATCAGCTTCGGCTACGTTGGCAGAACGTAGCTTGTGGGTGATGCTGCGAAGCCAGTCATCCGCGTCGAGGGGCTCGACGGAATGATTAAACTTTGGTGGGTACAACTTGATAAAGTCATTGATTGACACCAAGTCATTTCCTGATGACGTGTAGTGTTCTGCTCAATCCGCTCCAGCAAGCGGTTAGTCTCACGCTTGTTTCTTTCTGCCTCCAGCATAACTTCGGCCAGAGAAGGCGGGTGAGGCAGATTTTCACCCCTAGCTGCACTGGCTTCCCCCTGCTCCGGGGCAGCAGGGTTGCGGGTGTTGACCATCCTAGGAAAACAAGACAACGGTTTAGACAAGGATGGCACAATCTTGGCAAGGAAGTGCAGAATGTAATGGATAACATGGAATGCTGAAGATGTTCATTGCACGACATGGTAATATAGAAACTGCCATATATATACCATTGGTCATACACACCGTACATAGTTTAGTACAAGCCCAGGCTAGAGTACAACTACGGTGAAAGACATTACATCTCATCGGAGGCATTCCAAGCTCCTATACATTATTTTTCTACACCTCGGAGCGTGATACACACCAAGTCGTATCCCACGGTCACGCAGGACTGTGGAGAATACAACTATTACAGTACTAGTGAAACTACTACTAGCTCAGACGGCTCCGTAGTAATCCTCATAGAAGTCACCACCAAAGCCTGGAAGTGGAACATGATCATCTGGGAACAGACGGTCCTGCGGAGCCTGCGGACCATAGGGACTCGGATGTCTCTCT
>NC_053022.1:461454192-461464989 GCF_003073215.2 Triticum urartu
ACAATCTAGTTGTTTATCCTTGGCAGCCTTTCTTATGGGGAAATGTAGTCTAGTGCTCCTCGAGCCATAGTAGTCCGCTACAGCCCGGTTCACCGGAGTCCTGCTAGCCCAGCACTACTGTTCAGGACACTTGACTGGCCGGCATGTGTTTCACTTCGTTCCTATGTCTGTCCCTTCGGGGAAATGTCACGCGGTGATTTCCGGAGTCCTGCCTAGCCTGCTATAGCCCGGGTTCCCCGGAGTCCTGTTAGCCCAGTGCTACAGCCCGGAATCACTCGCTGATGACCGACATCCTCGATGCGATTCATGTATGCCTATCTCCATAAGTCTGTGCCGCTTTGGGTTCACGACTAGCCATGTCGGCCCGGGTTCTCTGTCATATGGATGCTAGCGACACTATCATATACGTGAGCCAAAAGGCACAAACGGTCCTGGGCCATGGTAAGGCGACACCCGTGGGGTACCGTGTGTGAGGCCGCAAAGTGATATGAGGTGTTACCGGCTAGATCGATGTGACTCGGAATCGGGGTCCTGACAGCGTTGGCATCAGAGCCGGACTGCCTGTAGGTTCGTTGAGCCAAACTGGTCGATGTCGAGTCTAGAAATGCTTAGTTATATGTAGGGGAATTGATTGTGGGAGGGAACGTAAGGCTCTTTTACTCCTTTACCCTATGTCTCTGATCTGAGTCATTCTCTTCTCATTCAACGTGGGTTAAGGATTAGGCTCTCTTCTTCTATCAGGTTCACGTGTTACTAATCCGCAGTAGCTTATAGGATTGTTGTTACAAGTCTCAGTTCAGTTTCTACTATTCTCAGTATGTTGCTAATTGGATCAGAACCTTGATATGATGTTGTTGAGTGGTATTGCGAACTGTTGTGGATGTCTCAAATCTTTTCCTGAGCATTTACAGCTGTTATGCTGTCCGATTTACCCTAGAAATTCTGATGTCTTTACATTGTGGTTGTGCTTTCAAATGGCCAACCATGTTCAAAACCAAGTGGTTCACCTGACCCGGTGCCTCGACGTGCCCGGTCATACTGCTATGCTAGTCCGGGTAATGATCGAGACGGGCTACCGTTGGTATCCCGAATACACCGTCGAAGAGCAGTTCCGCGACTTTAATCAAAGCCAATATCTCTGCATCGTCAGGATATTTCCTTCTTATCCTGGATCTACCGAGCCCCTTCACTGTTCCTATGGACTCGGGGTTACTGTTGAGATGGCTGTGCAGGATGCTGCCTTTTCCATGATGACCATCTTGCGAGTCCGGACTGGCCTGCTTTGGAACACCGACTTCCGTTACATGCCAGCTTCACTTCCGGGAGCGCAAGGGTATCTTCAGGCTATCTATGCTGACTCCACTCAGGAGGACTCATTAACTCATACCACTGCCGAGTTGCTCGAAGATAAGGACTGAGAGAATCGGGCCTTGAGGCTGGAGCTTTTCAATACCCGTGCCGATCATTGGGCCACATTGACTCGGTTTGCACCTGCGGTGCAAGCTGGATGTATGGATACAAGGGATCTGTATCCTGTGAGATCAGCTCTGCCAGACATGGTGGATTAGCGTGATGTGGGAGGCATCACCCCACCCCGTGGTCCCCGCAGGCCACCGCTTGTTGGTCCAAGACCTCATCCTAGCCCCTTTGGTCCACAGGCTCCTCAGGACTGTCTGTTCCCGGATGGTCATGTTGAACTTCCAGGCTACGGAGGTGACTTCTATGAGAACTACTACGGAGCTGTCTGAGTTAGTAGTAGTACCACTAGTATTGTAGTAGTTGTATTTCCACTGTCCTGCGTGACTTGTGGAATACGACTTGGTGTGTAGTCAATTCCGGAGGTGTAGACAAATAATGTATAGGAGCTTGGAATGCCTCCGATGAGATGTAATGTCTTTCATCATAGTTGTACTGTAGCCCGGGCTTGTACTGAACTATGTATGATGTGTATGACCGTTGGTATATATATGGCAGTTTTATATTACCATGACATACGGATGAACATCTCTGCATTCCGTGTTATCCATTACATTCTGCACTTCCTTGCTAAGTTTGAGCCATCCTTATCTAAACCACTGTCTTGTTTTTTTTCCTAGGACGGTCAACACCCGCAGCAACCCTGCTGCCTCGGAGCAGGGGGAAGCCAGTGCAGCTAGGGGTGAAAATCTGCCTCAACCGCCTTCTCTGGCCGAAGTGATGCTGGAGGCGGAAAGAAACAAGCGTGAGACTAACCGCCTGCTAGAGCGGATTGAGCAGAACACTGCACGCCACCCACGAAATGACTTGGTGTCAATCAATGACTTTATCAAGCTGTACCCACCAAAGTTTAACCATTCCGTCGAGCCCCTCGACGCGGATGACTGGCTTCGTAGCATCACCCACAAGCTACGTTCTACCAACGTAGCCGAAGCTGACAAGGTTACCTATGCTGCCTATCACCTCGAAGGCCCTGCTAGCCTTTGGTGGGAAAACTTCGAAGCTATGCGCCCGGTCGGCCAAATCACTACTTGGGTTGAATTCAGTGAGGCTTTCTGTGAGCATCACATTCCGGAAGGTCTCATGGATCGCAAGAGGGAGGAATTCTGCAACTTCACCCAAGGAAGACTGACTGTGGATGCTTATAGTCGTGAATTTGGAAATCTGGCATGCTATGCCCCTGAAGAGGTTTCTACTGACGCTAAGAAGCAGGCAAGGTTCCGCAAGGGACTTAGCCCTGAGCTTCGCCGCGATCTCCGTCTGCACGAGTGCACATCCTTTTAGAAGTTGGTCAATAAATCCATCAGTGCTGAGACAGGCCAGACTGATTATGACGCTTCACGCAAGCACTCCCGTGACTTTGGCTCTTCATCCGGCTCTGGAACTCAGAAGCGCCGGGTGTGGATTCCAAGCACGGCACTGCCACCCAGGTTCATCCCGAGGCCATCCTTTGAGGCGCCTCGTCCCAACCAGCAATTTGCACCGCCCAAGCCCTATGGTGGCCCCGCTGCTAATGCTGCTCCATGCCCCAATGTGGTGACATGCTTTAAGTGTGGAGAGCCGGGTCACTATAGCCGAGAGTGTCCCCAGAACAACAACCCCAATCAAACTGGAAAGTCCGTTGGCCGTGGTAAGCCCGCGGGAAAAACATTCTATGCCAAGCCGGCCACCACGGTATGTGGCCATGTCAACTATGTTTCAGCCGAGGAGGCTCATGAGGATCCCAACGTCGTCCTTGGTACGCTCCTTGTTAACTGCCATCCGGCATCTGTTCTTTTCGATACTGGAGCATCTCATTCATTGATATCCGAGAGCTATGCTCGATTGCATAACACGACATTCTGTGACATGCCCACTTCCATGGTAATTCAAACTCCGGGTTCCAAATGGCAAACCTCTAGAGTAAGCCATGGGAACGAAATTCTTGTCGATAGACTTGTCTTCCTTGCATCCTTAATAGCTCTCAAGTCCACGGACATAAACATCATCTTGGGTATGGACTCGATGTCAGCTCATTACGCTAAGATTGATTGTGCCACTAGAACCGTTCAACTTACTCACCCATCGGGCAGGACAGTCAATGTCTTAACTCAAGTGGCCAAGCGCCAGCTTTACTCCCTAAATGCCAACCCCCTTCCAGACCTTGAGGATGTTCCGGTAGTCCGAGACTTTCCGGATGTCTTCCCAGAAGAACTGCCAGGTGTTCCACCTGACAGGGATGTTGAGTTTGTGATAGAACTTGTTCTAGGAACCGTTCCAATTTCTAGAAGACCCTACAAGATGGCACCCTTAGAACTAGCCGAGCTTAAGAACCAACTTGATGAGTCCTTGAAAAAGGGTTTCATCCGTCCTAGTTCCTCTCCTTGGGCTTGCCCCGTCCTCTTCGTTAAGAAGAAGGATGGAACGGATCGAATGGTTGTGGACTACCGCCCTGTCAACCTGGTCACCATCAAGAACAAATACCCGCTTCCCAGAATTAACGATTTGTATGACTAGCTCGCTGGATCCTCAGTCTTTTCCAAGATGGATTTGAGGTTGGGCTACCATCAAATCAAAATCAGAAACAGGGACATTCCCAAAACGGCCTTTGTTACTCGTTATGGCCAATACGAGTACACCGTGATGTCCTTTGGTTTAACCAATGCCCCAGCCACCTTCTCCCGGTTAATGAACTCGGTTTTCATGGAGTACTTGGACAAATTTGTCGTGGTATACCTCGATGACATACTCATCTACTCCAAGAATGAAGAGGAACATGCCGAACATCTAAGGCTGGTATTGATGAAACTTCGAGAGCATCGCCTTTATGCCAAATTCTCCAAGTGTGAATTTTGGTTGCCAGAAGTGACCTATTTAGGCCATGTAATCTCTGGCAAGGGTATTGCTCTCAATCCCGAGCGAGTTCAAGCCGTCCTTGATTGGACTCCACCTGAGACGGTCAAGCAAGTTCGGAGTTTCCTTGGCTTAGCGAGCTATTGCCGCCGCTTCGTCGAGAATTTCTCCAAGGTTGCTAAACCTCTAACTGAACTCCTCAAGAAAGATAAAAAGTTCGAGTGGACTCCACAGTGCGAGTTCAGTTTTCAGGAACTGAAAAGACGCCTGACATCTGCTCCCGTACAGGTACCACCAGATTTCTCCAAGGACTTTATTATATATTGCGACGCCTCGCGTCAAGGACTAGGTTGCATACTCATGCAAGATCGTCAGGTAATTGCCTATGCTTCACGGCAATTACACCCACATGAGGAAAATTATCCCACACATGATCTAGAGCTTGCAGCTGTAGTCCATGCACTTAAAACTTGGCGACATTACCTTCTCAGTAATCGTTGCGAGATCTTCACCGACCACCAAAGTTTGAAATATATCTTCACCCAACCAGATTTGAATCTCAGGCAAAGACGTTGGGTTGAGTTGATCTCGGATTACGACTTAGGAATAACTTACACCCCGGGCAAAGCCAATGTCATGGCTGATGCGCTAAGCCGTAAGTCCTATTGTAATAACCTGATGTTACAACAAAGTCAACCATTTCTCCATGAGGAATTTCGTAAGCTAAATCTCCACATTGTTCCTCAAGGATTCCTATCCACCCTGGTGGCGAAACCTACCCTTATCGATCAAATCATAACTGCCCAGCGGTATGATAAGGGCATATCCCGGATTAAGGAAAACATCGCTAGCGGAGTTGCTAAATGTTTCTCCATGGATGAGCGAGGTGCTGTTTTCTTCGAGAACCGTTTGGTGGTTCCCAAGAAACAACATCTGCGTCAGTTGATCCTTAAGGAAGCTCATGAATCCCCTCTCACCACTCATCCCGGTAGTACTAAAATGTATCAAGACCTACGCCAGAGGTTTTGGTGGACTAGGATGAAGAGAGAAATCGCTCAATACATTGCTAATTGCGACGTATGTTGTCGTGTTAAAGCAGAGCATCAACGGCCTGCTGGCACTCTTCAACCTTTGGCTATTCCCGAATGGAAATGGGATAAAATCAGTATGGATTTCATCACTGGGTTTCCCAGGACCAAGAGAGGGAATAATGCCATCTTCGTCGTGATCGACCGACTTTCCAAAGTAGCCCACTTTCTACCGGTTCGTGAGAGTATCACCGCTAGCCAGCTAGCCGATTTATACATCTCCCGAATAGTGTCTCTTCATGGTGTTCCATTGGAAATTAATTCAGACCGTGGGAGTCTCTTCACCTCTTGATTTTGGGAAAGTTTCCAAAATGCTATGGGAACTCGTCTCTCCTTTAGCATCGCCTTCCATCCCCAATCAAGTGGTCAAGTAGAACGAGTCAATCAAATTCTTTAAGATATGCTCCGAGCTTCTGTCATCTCGTTGGGAATGAGTTGGGAGAAATGCCTTCCATTTGCGGAGTTTTCTTATAACAATAGTTATCAAGCCAGCTTAGGCAAGGCTCCTTTCGAAGTTCTCTATGGACGAAAATGTCGAACGCCTCTTAACTGGTCAGAAACCGGGGAAAGATAACTTTTTGGCCCGGATATGATTCAGGAAGCAGAAGAGCAGGTTCGCGTTATTCGTGAGAAATTGAAAACAGCCCAATCTCGTCAAAAGAGTCAATATGATCGTAAACATAAGCCTATGACTTATGAAGTCGACGAGAAGGCTTACCTTCGGGTTACTCCATTAAAGGGAACCCATCATTTCGGTATCAAAGGAAAATTGGCCCCTCGTTACATTGGACCCTTTCGCATTCTTGCCAAACAAGGAGAAGTTGCCTACCAACTGGAACTACCTCCGCATCTTTCCAGAGTTCACGATGTCTTCCACGTTTCACAACTCAGGCGTTGCTTCGCGGATCCTATCCGTGGAGTGGACCATGAAACGCTTGATCTACAAGATAACATTTCCTATCGGGAATATCCCGTTCGTATCCTTAATCAGGCCGAGCGTACCACTCGACGTCAGAATATCAAGTTTCTCAAGGTTCAATGGTCACACCATTCTGAGGAAGAAGCCACTTGGGAAAGGGAGGATCGTCTTCGACTCGAGTACCCCACCTTCTTCCCGGAGGATTCTAAATCTCGGGACGAGATTCTTTTGAGTGGGGGTGAGTTGTCACACCCTAGCTAGTCCATGCATTAGAGTGTGCATCATGTTTACTTTTCATCAGAAACTTGAAATGGGGAAGGCAAAACCCCCAGCCCCCTTTTGAAATCAACTAGGGTTTACTAAAAATAATTTCAATGAACCTGAAATGCCCTCCTAAAATGTTCACCCTCTTTGTCTTAGGTTAGAACCTCTGGCAAAAATTGGTGCACAATTTTCTAGGTCAATAGAAGGTCATTGAATTAAATCATAAGTATTTGAATTTGGGCATTTAAATGCTATAAAATAATTTAAATGCCCAAATAATTCTGGGAGTAAATGTTTCCTGTTGGAAATAATCTAATCAGAGGCCACATTTATTTTCAGGATTTTTGGAAATTTTTTAGTATTTTAAATAAAGCTAAACAGTTGCAGTTTAATAGAAAACAGAAACTAAATCAAAAAAAAGAGGAGAAAGAAGCCCACCTGGTCCTTACCTGGCTTGGCCCAGCCTACTGGCTCGGCTAGTCACCCCCTACCTCGCGCTAGGAGGCAGGGGCACGTGCTCACCGCGCGCCGGCCACGCGCCGGCCACCTCCTGCTTCTGCCGACGCCGGGAGATGCCCAGAGGACGCCACGCGACCCCCACGTCTCCCTCTCATCCTCTCTCACTCTCCCCCTCGTCTCCCTCATGCTCTCCTGCGATGGCCGAGCGCGTCCCTCACCGCCGATCGCTGTAGTCGCCGCCAGAGACCTCCCCTCGCCCCTCCGACGAGCCCATCAGCTCCGCCTCGACACCCTCGACCTCCCCACCGAGCCACGCTTCGCCGGAAGCCCTGCAACGCCGCCTACGCCCTCGTCTTCAACCTCGGGCATCCGAGATCGCCGGCGACCGCACCTCTTCTCCAGCCCGTCGCCGAGCCCACTGAGACCGCCACACGACTCCCTGTGAGCTCCTGCTTCTTTCCCCGTGCTCGCCCCCTCCGTTTCCGTCCCCTAGCTCCATCTTCCACCACGGCCGAAGCTCGCCGGTGCCGTGCCTCGTCGCCGTCGTGGCCAGATCCACAGTGGCTTGAAGCCGGGCACACCACCGTGTTCCACACCTCACCAGGAGCACGCAACACACATCAGCGCCTCCCCCAGCGCCCTGCATCGCCTAACCCGCCGTTGGCCGAACTCCGACCACCGCTGTCGAGCTCGCCGGTGTCGTTTCCGGCGTCCTCGTGTCCAACAACTTGCACCACTGGATGCGGCAGCTCCCCAGCTACGCGTAGCACTTCTCCGCCGTCGTTTTGGTCGCCTGAGGGCGTTTTCCGAAGCCCTCCGCCGTCTCGGCCTCGCCGGCGACTCAACGCCGGCGGGATTAGCCCTGTTGACCGGTAGTTTGACCACTGACGTGGACTGGGTGGGCCTAGGTTGACTCCTTTGAGTCAATGACAAGTGGGCCCCCCCTCTGCTAATTATCCAGATTAGTTTCTAACTAAAATTAGTTAGTTTAATTAGTATAGTCACTGACCAGTGGGCCCTGCCCAGTAATTAGGCTAACTAAACGTAGTTAGTGCACTAAGAGGCTGACAGAAGGGGCCCACCAGTCAGGTTTGACCTGGGCTGGCGCCTTTGACCTGCTGAGGTCAGCATGCCGCAATGCTGATGCAGTAATGCATTTTCTGGATTTATTTTTATTCAGGAAATTCCAGAAAATGTTTAAAACTTCTAAAAATCATAGAAATTCAACCGTAACTCCAAATGAAATAATTTATATATGAAAAATTATCAAAAAAATTCAATCTATCCATCTGTAATGGTTTCATGCATGATAAAACAAGTTTACCTTGCTGTTTAGGCAGAATAAGGAAATGCACTATTAAGGCCATGTTTAATGAGCTAATATTTGAATCTTTGATTCAAATGAGTTCATTCCTTCCTATTATAACTTGCATTAGGCCAAGACACATTCATATTGCCATGTCATAGCATGCATCATATTGTTGCATATCCTCATGTGTTGATTGTGTTCCGATGTGTTCTTCGTGGTAGGTTCTGCCTCCGAGGATATTCACGAGTATCCAACTGAAGGGCAGTATCCCACTACCACAACATCAGGCAAGCAACCATTGATCATTCCGATACAAACCCATGTTCTCGCTTCTTCTCTTGTTTACTGCATTAAGACAACGCAATTCAAACTGTTGTGTGCTACGGTAGTTGAACCCTTATCCTCTGCATGACCTGTCATTGCCACAGTAACTAGATGAAACCCACTAGCATGTGTAGGAGTTGATTGAGCCATGTATGTGATTCCTACCTTGCTATGCCTGCTATGCTTAGAGTTGTGTCAGGTCTGGTTCATCTGGGTGATGGGCTAGAGGAAATGCTTATGTCGGTAATGTGAGGGATGTGTTGAACATGTTTTGGTAAAGGTATCGATGAGAGGCCATGTAGGAGTACATGGTGGGTTGTTTCATTGAGGCCATCCCTAAGAACTGAGATCTGTATGTGCGATTTAAGATTCAGCTACTACCATGCATTGGGATCCTTAATTGACCCTCTCGGCTTCTTAACCACCCTAGTACTCTGTCCAGGAGTTGCAACTAGTTTCTGGTGTTTGTAGGTTATGTGTTGGCGGCCGTGCGTAGCGCTGACCCTAGGGGTGGGCTATGTTGCGGTAGATACACCGTGGCACGGTGTACCGAGTCACCCGTTTGGTGTCCGGGGAACCCTGTTCACATCTTTCGGGGCCGTATGTGGAAACCTCGTCCGGACTCCCTGCGGATGGAACCTGGATAGGCGATAAACCTGGACTAGAGACTTAAGTGTTTAGGTAGGCCGTGGCCGACACCCTCGCTGGGCTTCCGCTTGAAGGTTGCCGAGTACATGTCGTGTAAATGGCGGTAAGTGGTGAAAGCGTGTATGACGAAGTACACCCCTGCAGGGTATAAAACTATTCGAATAGCCGCGTCCGCGGTAAAGTACTACTTGGTTGCCTATACAGTTCATAGACAAGTTAATGGATACTACTAAAAGACTCAAGATAAGTGTGAGTACCGAGGATGGCCCTCTCGTAGGATGACGAGGGAGGATCCACGGTGGAGTATTGTGTTGGTGAGTAGTGGACTCGTGTGCGAACTATTTTTACTGGTGAAGTTCCGTAGGATAGCTTAGCCAAGAGTCAAAGCTGGCTTGCTGCATTAACCCCACCACCTTCTTGAGAATAAGCATGTTTAGTAGGTTCTGATGTAAGACTTGCTGAGTACCTTTGTACTCATGTTTGATTAATTACTGTTTTCAGACGACAACACCGCCCCCTCTGACGGGTTCTATGTAGACCTTGATGTCGACGAGTGACTAGCCACCCAGGTGGTGATCCTGGCCATGGAGGGCCCTATGTAGATAGACAGGCTTCGAGAAGCTTTCTTTCTTTCTAGAGTCTGTACTCAGACTAGTTGCTTCCGCATGTGCTTGTATGTTTGTATGACTTGAGTGTCGGGTCATGTGACCCCTATCTGTATGAACATGTTATGTATGGCTCCCTGGAGCCTTTAAATAAAGTACTTGAGTTGTAGAGTTTTGTTGTGATGCCATGTTGTATGTACTCATATCGGGCATATTGTGTGTATGATTGAAATGCTTGGTATGAGTGGGATCCGACAATCTAGTTGTTTATCCTTGGCAGCCTTTCTTATGGGGAAATGTAGTCTAGTGCTCCTCGAGCCATAGTAGTCCGCTACAGCCCGGTTCACCGGAGTCCTGCTAGCCCAGCACTACTGTTCAGGACACTTGACTGGCCGGCATGTGTTTCACTTCGTTCCTATGTCTGTTCCTTCGGGGAAATGTCACGCGGTGATTTCCGGAGTCCTGCCTAGCCTGCTATAGCCCGGGTTCCCCGGAGTCCTGTTAGCCCAGTGCTACAGCCCGGAATCACTCGCTGATGACCGACATCCTCGATGCGATTCATGTATGCCTATCTCCATAAGTCTGTGCCGCTTTGGGTTCACGACTAGCCATGTCGGCCCGGGTTCTCTGTCATATGGATGCTAGCGACACTATCATATACGTGAGCCAAAAGGCACAAACGGTCCTGGGCCATGGTAAGGCGACACCCGTGGGGTACCGTGTGTGAGGCCGCAAAGTGATATGAGGTGTTACCGGCTAGATCGATGTGACTCGGAATCGGGGTCCTGACAGCGTTGGCATCAGAGCCGGACTGCCTGTAGGTTCGTTGAGCCAAACTGGTCGATGTCGAGTCTAGAAATGCTTAGTTATATG
>NC_053022.1:461465989-461525890 GCF_003073215.2 Triticum urartu
CACCGCCTTCTTGAGAATAAGCATGTATAGTAGGTTCTGATGTAAGACTTGCTGAGTACCTTTGTACTCATGTTTGCTTATTTATTTTTTTCAGACGACAACACTGCCCCCCTCCGATGGGTTTTATGTAGACCTTGATGTCGACGAGTGACTAGCCACCCAGGTGGTGATCCTGGCCATGGAGGGCCCTATGTAGATAGATAGGCTTCGAGAAGCCTTCTTTCTTTCTAGAGTCTGTACTCAGACTAGTTGCTTCCGCATGTGCTTGAATGATTGTATGACTTGAGTGTCGGGTCATGTGACCCCTATCTGTATGAACCTGTTATGTATGGCTCTCTGGAGCCTTAAATAAAGTACTTGAGTTGTAGAGTTTTGTTGTGATGCCATGTTGTATGTACTCATATCGGGCATATTGTGTTTATGATTGAAATGCTTGGTATGAGTGGGATCCGACAATCTAGTTGTTTATCCTTGGCAGCCTTTCTTATGGGGAAATGTAGTCTAGTGTTCCTCGAGCCATAGTAGTCCGCTATAGCCCGGTTCACCGGAGTCCTGCTAGCCCAGCACTACTGTTCAGGACACTTGACTGGCCGGCATGTGTTTCACTTCGTCCCTATGTCTGTCCCTTCGGGGAAATGTCACACGGTGACTTCCGGAGTCCTGTCTAGCCTGCTACAACCCGGGGTTCCCCGAAGTCCTGTTAGCCCAGTGCTACAGCCCGGAATCACTCGTTGATGACCGACATGTTTGATGTGATTCATGTATGCCTGTCTCCATAGGTCTGTGCCGCTTTGGGTTCACGACTAGCCATGTCGGCCCGGGTTCTCTGTCATATGGATGCTAGCGACACTATCATATACGTGAGCCAAAAGGCGCAAACGGTCCCGGGCCATGGTAAGGCGACACCCGTGGGATACTGTGCGTGAGGCCGCAAAGGGATATGAGGTGTTACCGGCTAGATCGATGTGATTTGGAATCGGGGTCCTGACAAAGTGGCACCCGGATGGTGGGCTTGGGAACCCTGCACACATCGTTTGGGGCCGTGAGCGACACCTCGACCGGATCTCCTTGCGGATGGAACCCGAATAGGCAATAAACCTGGACGAGAGACTTGTGTGGTTAGTCAGGTCGTGGCCGACACCCTCGCCCGGCTTCCACTTGAAGGTTGTCGAGGTACATGACGTGTACAGGGCTATAAGGGGCGAGAGCATGTGTGAAGAAGTACACCCCTGCAGGGTCAATATTATCTATTCGAATAGCCGTTTTCCTCGGATATGGAAACTTGGAGGACTTATGTAGTACATAGACAATTTGAAGTGGATACTCTAAAATCCGCAAGATAAGCGTGAGTGCTATGGATGGCCTTCTCGTAGGGAGACGGGAACGGATCCATAGTGGAGTATTGATATGGTGAATATGTGGACTCGTGTGCGTCTTCTCACCCCAAAGAAGTTTCTGATACTCGTAGTATAGATTAGCCATTGAGTCAAAGCTGGCTTGCTGCTGTTAAACTCCACCACCCCCTTTGTTGATAATGTTGCATATGTAGATAGTTCTGAAGTAAGACTTGCTGAGTACCTTTGTACTCACGTTTGCTTATTTATGTTTTGAAGTTGGTTACCCTAGTGACTTCGACGAGTAGATTGTATCCCAGCTACGATCTTGTACCCTCGGGAGGGTCGTGTTTAGTCAGGCTTCTTAGTCTTTTCCTTTGTAGTTGTCTGTACTCAGACATGTAATGCTTCTGTTGCTTGTATGCTCTAAATGATGGGTCATGAGACCCTGTTTGTATTGAATGCTATGTGGCTCTTCTAGGTCTTTATCTATATGAGTTTGAGTTATGTTGTGATGCCATGATGTACAGCACATACTTGCATGTTATGCGTACGTGTAACGTGTATTGCTATGTGTGGGATCCGACAACCTAGTTGTTTACCTCTGATAGCCTCTCTTATGGGGAAATGTAGTCTTGTGCTTCCATGTCCCATAGTAGTCCGCTACAGCCCGGTTCACCGGAGTCCTGCTAGCCCAGCACTACTGCTCCGGAACACTTGACTGGCCGGCATGTGGTTCACTTTGTCCCTAGGTCTGTCCCTTCCGGGAAATGTCACGCGGTGACATCCGGAGTCCTGTCTAGCCTACTACAGCCCGGGTTCCCGGAGTCCTATTAGCCCAGTGCTACAGCCCGGATTCATACGCTGTTGACCGACATGCTCGAGGTTGATTCATGTATGTCTGTCCCTGTAAGTTAGTGCTACTTTGGGTTCACGACTAGTCATGTCGGCCCGGGTTCTCTGTCATATGGATGCTAGCGACACTATCATATACGTGAGCCAAAAGGCGCAAACGGTCCCGGGCCAGGTAAGGTGGCACCCGTGGGAATACCGTGCGTGAGGCCACAAAGTGATATGAAGTGTTACATGCTAGATCAGTGTGACTTAGGATCGGGGTCCCGACATATACAGTAAAATAACTGTAGCATCGTGAATAAGAAAAAACCTAGACTATACAATAAAGAAATCACGGCATATTACATCCACTGGGCATCAAAGTTCACCACTATGATAATAAAGCACAAGCAGACAGCAGATTACATACATTGGCCATCAAAGATCGCCACAAGTGAAAATACACACGCCGACAAAATAATACACAAAATCGATAGTACTTCAATAGAGTTGAAGAAATGTTAGCACTGCTCGGGAGCTGCAGCGCAAGCAGCTGAGCAAGCTGATGAGACTGCGCTTGTTTGACACTTATATCCTCCTCACTCTGAAAGATAAACAAGTAGGCACATGACGGGTTTTGCACATATAAGTATATGTGCTGACAATTCATCACATTTATTACTGACGAATAAAGTGACTGTAACACCCACAATGCAGCTATATCACACACGTGTCGGAGCACGACTTAGAGGCATAACCGCATTGTAAGCAATGCCGCAAGTGAGGTAATCTTGACACAACCCATGTAATGAATAAGAAAGGAGGTACATAGTTGGCTTACAATCGCCACTTCACACAATACATGAATAAAGCATTATATCATCGAAATACACTCAAGGTCCGACTACGGGACCAAAATAAAGAACAACCCCAAACGCGACAAAGTCCCCGATCGCCCCCAGATGGGCTCCACTACTGATCAACTGAAACAAAACAACACAATGAACGAGATCTTCATCGAGCTCCTCCTTGAGCTCGGTTGCCTCACCTGCACGATGTCATCGGCACCTGCAAACTGGTTTTGGAAGTATCTGTGAGTCACGGTGACTCAGCAATCTCACACCCTCGCAATCAAGACTATTTAAGATTATGGGTAGGTAAAAGGTATGAGGTGGAGCTACAGAAAGTAGTAGCATATATGGTGGCTAACTTACGCAAATTAGAGCGAGAAGAGAAGGCAAAGCACGGTCGAGAATCTATGATCAAGAAGTAATCCTAGACTACTTACGTTCAAGCATAACTCCAACACAGTGTTCACTTCCCAGACTCCGCCAGAAAGAGACCATCACGGCTACACACGCGGTTGATGCATTTTAATTAAGTTAAGTGTCAAGTTCTCTACAACCGGACATTAACAAATTCCCATCTGCCCATAACCGCGGGCACGGCTTTCGAAAGATCAATCCCTGTAGGGGTGTCCCAACTTAGCCCATCACAAGCTCTCATGGTCAACGAAGGATATTCCTTGTCCCAGGAAGACCCGATCAGACTCGGAATCCCGGTTACAAGACATCTCGACAATGGTAAAACTAAACCAGCAAAGCCACCCGATGCGCCGACATCCTGATAGGAGCTGCACATATCTCGTTCTCAGGGCAACACCGGATGAGACATCCTACGAGTAGAACCAACCCTCAAGTTTCCCCGAGGTGGCCCCGCAGTCTACTCAGTGCGGACCAACATTTAGAGAAGCATTGGCCCGGGGGGGTTAAAATAAAGATGACCCTTGAGTCCGCGAAACCCAAGGGAAAAGGCTAGGTTGTTAGTGCAAATGGTAAAACAAAGGTTGGGCCTTGCTGGAGGAGTTTTATTCAAAGCGAACTGTCAAGGGGTTCCCATTATAACCCGACCGTGTAGGAACGCAAAATCAAGGAACATAACACCGGTATGACGGAAACTAGGGAGGCAAGAGTGGAACAAAACACCAGGCATAAGGCCGAGCCTTCCACCCTTTACCAAGTATATAGATGCATTAATTAAATAAAAGATATTGTGATATCCCAACAATAAACATGTTCCAACAAGGAACAATCTCCAATCTTCACCTGCAACTAGCAACGCTATAAGAGGGGCTGAGCAAAGCGGTAACATAGCCAAACAATGGTTTGCTAGGACAAGGTGGGTTAGAGGTTTGACATGGCAATATGGGAGGCATGATAAGCAAGTGGTAGGTATCGTAGCATAGGCATAGCAAAAGAGCGAGAATCTAGTAAGCAAAGATAGAAGTGATTTCGAGGGTATGGTCATCTTGCCTGAGATCCCGCAAGGAAGAAGAACGAGTCGATGAAGAAGACAAATGGTCGTAGTCGAACGGATCCTCACAAACGCGACGTTATCGGAACCTGTTGGGTTATGTAGCAGAAATTCAAAATTTTCTACGCATCACCAAGATCAATCTATGGAGTAATCTAGCAACGAGGGGAAGGAGAGTGCATCTACATACCCTTGTAGATCGCTAACTGGAAGCATTCAAGTGAACGGGGTTGATGGAGTCATACTCGTCGTGATCCAAATCACCGATGATCCTAGCGCCGAACGGGCGGTACCTCCTGTAAGTGCATCTAGTGCCACCCCTAGTTGGTTTTGGAGTATTGACGACAAACCTAGTTGAGGGACTAATGTGTTTGTGAGAATTGCAGGATAACACAGGTAGAAATCCCTCGTTGATTCGGTTTTCCTACCAGAGATGACCCCTAAAAACGTATGAAGACATTGAAGTCAAAGGTGGTATATGAAGATATTCACATTGAAAACTATGACAAGAAAATACACCACATGAAGCCTATGGAGCTCGAAGACTTAGATCTTTCGTAGTTCTCTTTCTTCTGTGTTGAGTCATAGGAACCACCGTACTGTTAAGTGGGGTCCAAGAGAACCGGTCAGAATGACTGAAGTGATGCTTAAACAAAACCTATGTCTTCGAGTGAAGACTTTGAGAGCGAATCTTGTCCAGAGTCGGGCAAGTCAGCTTTGCTTGAAGCCAAAGTAAACTTGCCGTGTGAGTTTGAAATCTGACCGTTGGAACACGTGTCAGTTCCTTAGTGACCCAGGGTCATTTCGGACAAATCAGGTCGGGTTTCCAAGTGGCTATAAATAGCCCACCCCCTACAACCATAAATGGTTGGCTGCTCAGATTCAGAGTACGGCTTTTGTCGTTTGAGAGCAACCCACCTCGAAGCCTTTGAGAGAGAATTCCTTGCGAGGATAAAGCCCTAACCACCCAGAGCCAAAGAGAATTAGGCATCACTTAAGTCTTCTTGTCTATGTGATCTGAAGACTTATTACACTTGAGGACTGTGCATCCTCCAGCCGGTTAGGCGTCGCGTTCTGAGCATCCAAGAGACATTGTGGATTGCCGGTGAACAAAGTCTGTGAAGGTTTGGGAGTCTACCTTGAAGACTTACCAGAGTGATTGGGCGAGGTCTGTGTGACCTTAGCTCAAGGGGAATACGGTGAGGACTGGGTGTCCTGAGCTGCGTGTTCAGGACTGGGTGTCCGGGACTGTGTGTCCTAAGGTTTAAATACTTAGCCGCCCTAACCAGACGTACAGTTGTCACAGCAACTGGAACTGGTCCAACAAATCATTGTCTTTAGCGAGTCACTGGTTTCATCTTCCCTTCCCTTTACTTACTGTTACTCCTTGTGAAGTCATTGTATGTTTTCACTATCTTTTGTCTTCACTGAGTGACTGCATGTTCTATGTGGCTTCACAATATCTTCCTACCTGATCCTTACTACATTGCTGCTATTAGTCATTGTGCTTTCACTCTATTGAATACTTGACTATGGCTTGCCTAGTGTAGTCTACCTTCCGCTGTAGGGTAATAGGTTTATTTCTATCGTTTGTCTTCATAACTTCCACGTTTTGAAGACTTTCATAAAAATCGCCTATTCACCCCCCCCCTCTAGTCGATATAACGCACTTTCAATTGGTATCAGAGCAAGGTGCTCCCTTGTTCTGTGTGATTCGGTTTAACCACCTGGAGTTTTAGCTATGTTGACTGCAGGGATAATTAAAGTCTCTGTTGCGTGCCCCGTCTTCGATGGAACTGAATATCCCTACTGGAAGAATAAGATGCGCATTCATCTTGAAGCCATTGACGTCGACCTATGGTATGTCGTCAAGAACGGCATTCCCAAGGCTGGAGAAGGTGTCACTGCTGCTGATGTTAAGAAGTTCGTTCAACTGGACTCTACTGCCAAGAATATCATCTGTGGTCATCTGACCAAAGGACAGTATGGCCGTGTGAGTGCTTTGGAAACATCTAAGCTGGTCTGGGACTGGCTCTCCAAGGTCAATGAAGGCGTCTCAACCCAGAGAGATCAGAGAATCAGTGTCCTTTCTTAACCTCTTCAACCGCTTCAAGCGAAATGACAATGAGAATGTCCAGCTCACATTTTACCGACTCACTGACATCACAAATGAGCTTCAAGCCCTCGGCGCTACTGAGATCACCAAACATGAAGTCGTCAAGACACTACTGAGATCACTTGATAGTTCGTTTGACACCCTAGCCCTGATGATTCAAGAACGTCCTGATTTCAAGACACTCGATCCGTCTGACATACTTGAGAGGCTCAACACACATGAGTTTCAGCTTTCTGAGAAAAGAGATATCTACGGTCCAAACTATGGGCGAACTCGTGCCTTGAAGGCTAAAGCTGTCTCCTCATCTGAAGAAGAATCTGACAGCAGTTCGGATGATCCTGAAGACATTGGAAGGGAACTTGCTATGCTTGTGAAGAAGTTCCAAAAATTCACCAAGAAGAAAGGTTTCAGGATCAAGATCAAGGAATGATGAAGCTTCGGCTCACGACTACAAGAAGAAAACATGTCACAAGTGCAAGAAACCTGGCCACTTCATCTCTGAGTGTCCACAGTGGGACAATGAGAACAAAAAGAAGAAGAAGAGCAAGGAATATGACTCTGACGACAAGAAGAAGAAGAAATACTCAAAGTATTCTTCCAAGTCTTCCTCAAAGTCTTCATCACGCAAGAAGAGCTCATCTGGCAAGGCACGTGCATTTGTTGGCAAGGAAATGGATTCAGAGGAGGAGCCCGCTTCTGAGGAGGCGGAGGTGGAGTCTGAGGAGGAGTCCGATTCAGGTGTCACAAGTCTGGCTATAGCATACGTTTCCAAGTCCATCTTCAACACTGAAGACAATGACTTCATCACCGACACCGATGCAAATGACAAGGACTACTCCGCTTCTACCTACTGCTTCGTGGCACGCGGTGCCAAGTGTACGACACCATCGTCTTCAGAACGGATTATTGATAGTGGGTGTACAAATCACATGACTGGCAAAAGAAGCCTTCTTATGGACTCAACCTTACGTCCATCCGACAAGAGCCACATCACATTTGCTGACACTGGTAAAAGTAAGGTATTGGGTCTAGGGAGAGTTGCAATCTCAAGGGATCAACACATGGATAAAGTCTTGCTTGTTGAATCCCTTGGCTTCAACTTAATGTCTGTCTCAATGCTTTGCGATTTAAACATGATCGTAATATTTGGAAAATATCGTTGCCTTGTTCTAATGGAATCTGACAAGTCTCTAGTATTTGAAGGGTATCGAAAAGATGATTTGTACGTGGTAGATTTCTCAGCAGGACCATAGCTTGCCGTATGTCTTCTAGCAAAAGCATCAGAATGGTGGCTCTGGCATCGGAGGCTTGGGCATGCTGGCATGAGGAACCTCCACACCCTGGCAAAGAAGAAGCATGTCATAGGCATCGAGGGCGTCAAGTTCAAGAAAGATCACTTATGCGGTGCCTGTGAGGCAGGAAAGATGACGAGGGCCAAACATCCCTCGAAGACAATCATGACCACTACTCGACCCTTCGAACAGCTTCACATGGATCTTTTCGGTCCCACTCATTACTCAACTCTTACTACTACTGTGTCTCTATGGCTTTGTCATTGTTCATGATTATTCTAGATATACTTGGGTGCACATAATCCTTTACAAGACTGAAGTGCAGGATGTCTTCAGACGCTTCGCCAATCGAACAATGAACAATTATGGCGCCAAGATAAAGCATATCAGAAGTGACAATGGCACTGAATTCAAGAACACTGGCCTTGATACATATCTTGATACCTTGGGCATCAGACATGAATTCTCAGCCCCGTACACGCCACAGCAGAATGGGGTCGTCGAACGCAAGAACAGAACACTCATTGAGATGGCCAGAACGATGCTAGATGAATACAAGACTCCAAGAAAATTCTGGCCTGAAGCCATTGATACTGCATGCCATACAATCAATCGTGTTTATCTTCACAAGCTTCTGAACAAGACATCTTATGAGCTCCTTACTGGCAAGAAGCCAAATGTCAGTTACTTCAGAGTATTTGGCACCAGGTGCTGGATCAAGGACCCACATCACACCTCAAAGTTTGCACCAAAAGCACATGAGGGTTTTATGCTTGGATATGGAAAGGATTCGCACTCCTACAGACTCTTCAATCTCTTTCATTACAAAGTGGTTGAAACAGTGGATGTGCGGTTCGATGAGACTAACGGTTCACAAAGAGAGCAACTGCCAAATGTGCTAGATGAAGTTCCATCCAGTGAATCAATCAAGCTAATGGGAACTGGAGAAATTATACCTTCTAAAGCTCATCCTGAAGAAGAACTTATCATCTCAGCACCTGATCAACATGAAGACAATGCTCAGCCTGAAGACATTCCTTCTAACAACGACAATGATCAGCAACAGCAAAATCTTCGCCCTGTACATCCTCGTGTTGCCAATGAAGTGCAGATTGAAAGAATAATTGATAGCATCAATGCACCCGGTCCACTCACTCGTTCAAGGGCAACTCAGCTGGCAAATTTCTGTGGGCACTTCGCATTCGTCTCAATAACAGAACCCAAGAAAGTTGAAGAAGCCTTCATGGAACCTGAATGGATTCAAGCTATGCAAGACGAGCTTCAACAGTTTGAGCTGAATAATGTATGGGAACTGGTCAAGCGTCCTGATCCTCGGAAGCACAACATAATAGGCACCAAATGGATATACCGCAACAAGCAAGATGAGCCTGGTCAAGTTGTCAGAAACAAAGCTCGTCTCGTTGCTCAAGGATATACTCAAGTGGAAGGCATTGACTTTGATGAAACATTTGCTCCTGTGGCTAGACTTGAAGCCATACGCATAGTGCTGGCCTATGCAAATCATCACAACATACTTCTTTATCAAATGGATGTGAAGAGAGCCTTCCTCAATGGCAAGATTGAACAAGAAGTGTATGTTGCACAACCTCCTGGCTTTGAAGATCCAAAACATCCTGACATGGTATACAAGCTCAACAAGGCACTGTATGGCCTCAAACAAGCCCCTCGGGCCTGGTATGACACACTCAAATACTTCCTGAAGAGCAAAGGCTTCATACCTGGTTCTCTCGACCCCACTCTCTTCACGAAGACATATGATGGTGAACTGTTTGTGTGCCAAATATATGTGGATGACATTATCTTCGGCTGCACCAATCAGAAGTATAGTGAAGAGTTTGGATATATGATGCAAGAGCAATATCAAATGTCTATGATGGGAGAGCTGAAGTTCTTTCTCGTTCTTCAAATACGACAGCAACGCAACGACATCTTCATATCTCAAGAGAAGTATCTCAAAGATTGCCTGAAGAAGTTCGGTATGCAAGACTGCAAAGGCTTCACGACGCCAATGCCAGCCAAGCATCATCTGGGTCCTGATGACAATGGTAAAGAGTTCGATCAAAAGGTATACCGCTCCATGATTGGTTCTTTACTTTATCTATGTGCATCTAGGCCAGATATTATGCTTAGTGTTTGCATGTGTGCTCGATTTCAGGCGGCACCAAAGGGGTCGCATCACTTAGCTGTGAAGCGAATTCTTCGATATTTGGCTCACACCCCAACTCTAGGATTATGGTATCCAAAGGGCTCAGAGTTTGATCTGGTTGGATTCTCGGATGCTGATTATGCTGGTGACAAAGTTGATCACAAGTCTACATCAAGCACATGTCACTTTCTGGGACGATCACTTGCATGTTGGTCTTCAAAGAAGCAGAACTGTGTATCTCTCTCCACTGCTGAATCTGAATACATTGCTGCTGGATCTTGCTGCGCTCAGCTTCTGTGGATGAAGCAAACGCTCAAAGACTATGGCATTCATCTGAAGCAAGTGCCACTCTACTGCGACAACGAAAGCGCCATCAAGATTGCCAACAACCCAGTTCAGCACTCGAAGACAAAGCACATTGAAATTCGTCGTCACTTTCTCAGAGATCATGTTGTGAAGGAAGATATTGATATCATACACGTCAACACTGAAGAGCAATTGGCAGATATCTTCACCAAGCCCTTGGATGAGAAGAGATTTTGCAAGTTACGGTGTGAGCTAAATATCCTGGAATCCTCAAATGTCCTGTGATCAGGCACACATCCTAACCCTTATGCATATTGAGTAAAGTATATCTTCAATCAATGAAGACATACATTCTAAGTGTGAATACATTAATGTGGAATTTGACTTCGGAGCGCCACTATAATTGTGCGCCGTGTCTGGTTCTAATACTTCCTATACGGTGGGTAATGCCACCACCAAATGTTCTACTTTGAAGTGTTTCACTCATGGCATTACCTTGCTATGTCTTCACATTTGGTTTGGCTTCAATCTCAACATGTCTTCATGATTATCTTCACTATGTTGATTATATATATATACTAGTGTTCTGTCCTCTACAGCATTCACTTATAGCTATGTCTTCTTGTTGAATATTTTGAACTAAGTGAATGTGATCGGACCCTAAACTCTCTATGCTATCTATGTCAAACTCTATCTCTCCAAATCATATGCATTCTATTGAAACTGTCGAATGTCTTCTCTGCGTCCTTGTCAGCAGAAGATACAAAGACAAACCTTATGTCCACCTTCAATGCTCATTCCTCCACATGAAACCCGGAGAAGTAGGAACGACCACCCGACAATCCAGGCGTGCGTGGGACGTGGAACAAACCCCAAAATTCTGCATGATGGCCACGTGTTCCTCAGATGCGAATCGCCAGGGGCACCTGTGTAATAACGCAGTGCCGCCCCTGTACCTATAAATACACACTTCACGGCGGTCATTATCTCTTCTTCCACTCTCGCACGAACCCTAGCGCCACCGCTAGCCCTCGACGACGCCGGCGACGAAGCGCTTCGCGGCCGCAACCTCTCCGACACCGTCTTCACGCCGACCGCGGACATCGTCCTCTCCGCCGTCGCCATAGGTGTCCTCCGTCGCCAAGTTAGGGCACGGAAGATCGAACTGCTCGGCCTCATCTTCCACTCCATCTAGCAGTTCTTAGTGTGGTAAATAAAACTTCCTTTTTACGGCACCGTTGATCCTATGGCTTTGTCACTTTCTACCACAAGCAGTTTCTATTCACACAAGTTAGATCTCTCTCATACTGCATCTCATAACATGCCTAGTATATTCACTTATGCTTCACAAAGTAGTTAGATTCCTCACTTGTACTGATCTCTGGATTCGTACAAATCTGGAACCAACTCCTTATCTATGAGTGAATGTCTTCGCACGATGAGGTCAATGTCTTCTAAACTGATTTATATTCAAAATCTTCTGAGAATGCATATGACCTCTTCCCTTTCCCTCGCACCTTAATGCTGTCACAGGTACATGTCCGTGGGAGAATCCCTTGGTTCTCATAGTCTGCATTCATTTGCAAAATTCTTACAGCATCATATAAATTCTCCTGAAGCAAGTTCCTGTTTGTCCAGCAAGCGAAAATCTTTGAAGCCTTTGAACGTGTTGAAGCCTTTCAGTTTAAAGTTCATGGCTTCAGAGAAATCAGCAAGGAAGGGTGGCAGAAAGCGTCGTGGAGAAACATCTAGAGATCTGCCAGATGACCTCTCAGAACTGTACAAGACAGATCCTGAAGAGGATTACAATCAGCGCAAGACCCGAATCCAATGGATTTGAAGATATTGGGCAGAACAATGGTTCAAATACCGATTTGTAACCCAGGAATATGCTGAGAAAAATGCCATCAAGAGACCGTGGGGAGACATCCTATACAAGAATCTTCAACCCAGGTCCAGAGATGAAGCCATTGAACAAGGCGTCTATCCCTGCATGGTCCGTGGGCCATAGCCTGTTGATGCACACCCATCATCACTACTATGGTGTCGTGATGACATTCTGTTCAAGCGCAACTTCCAGTTTGCCCAGAACTCAGCGAAGCAAAACAAGAAGACATTGGGACTAGACTTCAACCCTGGTCCCTCAGCTCCAAGGGCTGATGGCACACGAGATGCAGAACCCAATGTCGTCGGTCCTTTCTACAACCTTGAAGGCCTCATCACCCATATCTTGGTTCAAGGGACTGCAGTGAATGAGCCTGCAGCTGACGCTGAATCAGATGAAGCGCCTGCAGCGCCGAAGCCAAAGAAGTTGAAGAAGCCTAAAGCTTCAAAGCCTGCCCCTTCACCAAAAATCTCATGGGCGAAGCCACTGGCAACTGCACCTCCTGAAGACAGTGTGCAGTCCGAAGATTTATCACGCATCTCCAAGCCCCAGAAGGTCAAGATGCCTCTACCACACACCGGCCAAGAGCTAACAGCGGCTGCCATTCTGCGCAATGATGCCATTGATCTGTCAAGTGATGAAGATCTTGCAGATGACGCTCTTGAGAAACTCATCAAGAGCAAAGAAGAAGCAGAAATCTTCAATGATCTGCCTCTCTTTGATGTAACAATCATCCACAACTTCATTGATGAATGGTTTGACACGCCAAACATCAGCTTCGACGATCTCCAACTACCCATTGGCCTCAGTGTCGCCTTCCATGGCGCCATTGCTTCAGAGTTAGCTATCGCCCAGCGCATTGTTGAACTGAAGCAGAAGATTGACTTTGAGAAATCTCAGTTCAAGAAGCATATGGCCAAGCTCAGCGTGCAAGACGTGAAGAATTTCAAGGTTATGCTGCACGAGCTCAAGGAAGCCTTTCTAAAGAAACGTGCAGAAGCTCAGGGTTCTCGTGAGCGCATGAAGGTCATGGATGATAGGTGTGTGCAAGCCTACAATGAGGCTGAGAAGCGCAAGGCCCTTGGGCGTCCTGGCATCGACCCCAGGATGGCTGCCAAGAAGCAAAAGAAGCCCGCTATGGCTGAACCTGAAGCACCAAGGTAGGAGGCAGATCCCCTTGTCTTCCCAACTAGCATGACTGGCCCGAAGCCAAAGGTCAGGTCAACCGCTTCAGAACTGAAGAAGACCAGGACTGCTGAGGCTGGAGCAAGGAAGAGAAAACATCCTGAAGCCTCTGCTACTGCCCCCGCCAAGAAGAAAAGAATGACCAAGAAGGAACGGGCTGCTCCCACAGAGCCCTTGATTGTTGAACCCATTTCCATGGTTCACCCCAACGCCGATCCACAAGAACGTCAACTGACTGTCCATGAGCCTGCTTTCACAGAGGCTTGTGAAGCTGAAGACTTTCCAGCAGCTGATCCCATTGCTGCTGAAAACATTGGTCATCATGACCATGTTTAAGATGATGCAGCCCTTCCTCAGCTAGAACACCAACAGGTATCATCGCCTGTGCTAACGCACAGCGAACTCATCAGCATTGGTCGTCCACTGACGCCAATTGCACAGGATGCTTCATGGGCGGATCGCCCACAAGAGAATGAAGACCTTGAGGCCCAGCCAACAGCAACTCCATAGGCATCACCCGCATTGCGCAGGCTTCGCAAAGGTCCAAGGCCTCAAGTCTCTGCTGAAGACAATCCGGCTGCATCAGCCGCGGAAGAAGAAGTCCCACAAGTTGCCACTCCCCTGTCCCACCAAGAAGCGGTTCTCGAGGAGAACGTGATCGTGACCGATCCTCCTGCTCGTCAAGTGGAGATTGAACATCTTGAGGCTGCCACCACCAACACCACTGAAGCCACTGACGCTGTCATGGCTGAAGCTAATGTGGAGCACTCACCAACAAAAGCACTAGAAGTCAGCGAAGCCACTGATCCCGCCACTTTTGTTCCTGAGTCTGCTGCCGGTCCCCAGTTCGACTATCATGTTGAGCACAGGCCTCAGGTACAGAAGCCAATCCCAAGATTGCCAAGGTTCCCAGGTCCTGCATCAGCACCTGGCTCCTTCAATATCAATGGCTTCAGAGCAGACAACACATTCTTCAACAGCTCCAGGAACCCCTACTCCAGGGAAAGAATATCATCTGATCGGTTCTGGAGTTATCCGCAGCGAAGCTATTACTCATGCGTTCTTTACAACCAAGGTCGCATCTTCCCACACAAGCGCCTTGACATTGAAGCAATAGCTGGTCTGCCCTGTCTGGAAGAAGCTCTGGATTGCTTCAAAGAGGTTGGACTGCTGCCGTTTGTCACTGACCAACAGCATTGGAATGAAGAGTTGCTGCTCCAATTCTATGCCACACTTCACATCCGCTGGTATAGCAGAGATCCGAAGACTTGGGTCCTGGAGTGGATGATAGGAAACGTTCATCACGAAGCCAAAGCCTTTGACATCATTGAGCTCACTGGTTTGCCCACTCCTGGCGATCTCTATGAGCATGGCTGTCAGCTTCATAGTGAAGCTATTGAGAGCATCTTTCGGAAGACTGAACCTAATATGAGTCAGATGCTCAGTATGATGAAGACATTGCCCCAAGATGCTGCTTATCCCACGGAGTTCTTCGTTGAAGACCTTGAGTATCTGCCAAGAACCATTTATCACATCATAAGGCGAACTCTCTGGCCAATCAAAGGACATTCTCCCCATGCCAAGCTGGAAGGTGCAATGAAGACTTTGGTCTTCTACATTCTTCATGGAAAATACTTCAATACACAGGATTTCTTCATTCGCCAACTTGCTGCATCTGGCTCTGATCTGTTTAGTTTGAAGTTCTACGCCCCTTGGGTGATGCGGCTGATCAAACTTCACTCCGCTATCTCATATCAGCCCTCGGCCCGCAACCATCGGATCTTTTTGCCTGATGTGGATATGTCTATTGAAGCCATCTATCCTGAGCCTACCAAGGAACCTCTCAGTCTTCAGAATGCAGAGCATCAAAGTTTCACTCGGAACATTGAAGGTGTGGAAGCCGTAACTCGTGTGTATCCTTTGGCTGGCACTACACGTGCACCGCATCCTGCTCTCACTGGAGCCACTAATAGTACAACTGCTCCACGACCCAAGAAGCGCACTTGTGTTCTTAACGACCGAGAGCTTCTTGTGGCTCTTCATCAGAAACAGGATAGGCATCATGACTGGCTGAAGCGTCAGATGCAAAGCCTCTTGGTGGATGTTAATCGCATTCGCAATCTTGCCACCAAGAATGCTTTTGTTGCCCATGAAACCTCCCGCCGCACATGGAAAGGGCTAACGCTGATGTGTTCTGAAGATGATCTTCAAGAGGATGGCTTCACTGAGCGATTCAAGTTTGACTCCACACCTCCTCGAAGGGCAGTGCTGCGATGAACTCCATCCCTTGAAGACTCTGAGTTCTCTTCCTCTGTTGCAACTGTGAATGCCAGAGTGATCGAGGATGAAGACGATGCTACGTCACCGCCACCTCCTTCAGCACACTTCGACTCTGCTCCAAGCTCTTCAGCACCGCCAAACACCACCAACGACCCTGCTGCTTCACCTACTCCTCATGGGAACGAGTAGATGCTCTATGTCTTCAAACCTTTTTGGTCCTTACTGACAAAAGGGGGAGAAGCATATGAGGTTGATAGTCTTCCAGCGGGTCCATATGGGCGGGTGCTTTATATTTTGCTTTGTGCTTACAACTCTCGTTTTGCTACATTTGGTTCTTTGAGTTGTAACACTTAAACTCGATGGTCGTCTGCTACTTATCTGCCACCTTGTGTTGCGATGATAAATTCCTCATGTGCGACGATAAATTCCGCACTTAGATCATTTTGCAGACGTCCATTTTACATTATGCATGTCATTATCTTCATATACTTTCACATGCATAGTGGATTGTCATCATAAGTTGAAGTGGATCTCCACAAGTACAACCTGCCATGTGCATTTGCATTCCAAAAGCAAATTACTTATATGCACATCTTCAGGGGGAGCCCTTGCAACTTATGAAGACAATTCCTTATCCTTTACAATTTCACAGATTATATTCCCCGTTGAAAACTTCAACTAGTTTGTCATCAATCACCAAAAAGGGGGATATTGTAAGTGCATCTAGTGCCACCCCTAGTTGGTTTTGGAGTATTGACGACAAACCTAGTTGAGGGACTAATGTGTTTGTGAGAATTGCAGGATAACACAGGTAGAAGTCCCTCGTTGATTCGGTTTTCCTACCAGAGATGACCCCTAAAAATGTATGAAGACATTGAAGTCAAAGGTGGTATATGAAGATATTCACATTGAAGACTATGACAAGAGAAGACACCACATGAAGCCTATGGAGCTCGAAGACTTAGATCTTTCGTAGTTCTCTTTCTTCTGTATTGAGTCATAGGAACCACCATACTGTTAAGTGGGGTCCAAGAGAACCAGTCAGAATGACTGAAGTGATGCTTAAACAAAACCTATGTCTTCGAGTGAAGACTTTGAGAGCGAATCTTGTCCGGAGTCAGGCAAGTCAGCTTTGCTTGAAGCCCAAGTAAAGTTGCCGTGTGAGTTTGAAATCTGACCGTTGGAACACGTGTCAGTTCCTTAATGACCCAAGGTCATTTCGGACAAATCAGGTCGGGTTGCCAAGTGGCTATAAATAGCCCACCCCCTACAACCATAAACGGTTGGCTGCTCAGATTCAGAGTACGGCTTTTGTCGTTTGAGAGCAACCCACCTCGAAGCCTTTGAGAGAGAATTCCTTGCGAGGATAAAGCCCTAACCACCCATAGCCAAAGAGAATTAGGCATCACTTAAGTCTTTTTGTCTGTGTGATCTGAAGACTTATTACACTTGAGGACTGTGCATCCTCCAGCCGGTTAGGCGTCGCGTTCTGAGCATCCAAGAGACATTGTGGATTGCCGGTGAACAAATTATGTGAAGGTTTGGGAGTCTACCTTGAAGACTTACCAGAGTGATTGGGCAAGGTCTGTGTGACCTTAGCTCAAGGGGAATACGGTGAGGACTGGGTGTCCTGAGCTGCGTGTTCAGGACTGGGTGTCCGGGACTCTGTGTCCTAAGGTTTAAATACCTAGCCGCCCTAACCAGACGTACAGTTGTCACAGCAACTGGAACTGGTCCAACAAATCATTGTCTTCAGCGAGTCACTGGTTTCATCTTCCCTTCCCTTTACTTACTGTTACTCCTTGTGAAGTCATTGTATGTTCGCACTATCTTTTGTCTTCACTGAGTGACTGCGTGTTCTGTGTGGCTTCACAATATCTTCCTACCTGATCCTTACTACATTGATGCTATTAGTCATTGCGCTTTCACTCTATTGAATACTTGACTATGGCTTGCCTAGTGTAGTCTACCTTCCGCTGCGGGGTAATAGGTTTATTTCTATCATTTGTCTTCATAACTTCCACGTTTTGAAGACTTACATAAAAATCGCCTATTCACCCCCCCCCCTCTAGTCGATATAACGCACTTTCACCTCCGCGTTCAACACACGTACGGAATGGAGACGTCTCCCATGCCTTGATCCAGCAAGGAGGAGGGAGAGGTTGAGGAAGAGAGTCCAACAGCAGCACGACGGTGTGGTGGTGATGGAGTGGCAGTTCTCCGGCAGGGCTTCGCCAAGCTCACGCGGAGGAGGAGAGGTATTGGAGGGGAGGGGCTGCGCCAGGTTCAAGGGTGTGGCCGCCCTCCCACCCCTCCACTATTTATAGGTGGGCAGAGAGGGGGGTCGGCCCCCTAGATCCCATCTAGGGTTGGGGCGGCGGCCAAAGGGGGGAGGAGTGCCTCCCAAGTCAAGTGGAGGCCCTCCCCTTTAGGGTTTCCCCTCTCCCATGCGCATGGGCCTTGGGGGGGCTGGTGCCCTTGGCCCATTAAGGTTAGGGTGCCCCCCTACAGCCCATGCTGCTGTATTAGACATGGTGGAACATTTTCTGGACCTCCGGACTCCTCCGGAATCCTCTGGAACCTTCCGGAAGCTTCCCGGTACAATACCGGAAAAAACCGAACTTTTCCCGGAACCCGAACAACAACTTTCCATATATAAATCTTTATCTCCGGACCATTCCGGAACTCCTCGTGACGTCCGGGATCTCATCCGGGACTCCGAACAACATTCGGTAATCACATACAAGTATTCCTAATAACCCTAGCGTCATCAAAGCTTAAGTGTGTAGACCCTACGGGTTCAGGAACCATGCAGACATGATCGAGACAACTCTCCGGCCAATAACCAACAGCGGGATCTGGATACCCATGTTGGCTCCCACATGTTCCACGATGATCTCATCGGATGAACCACGATGTCGAGGATTCAATCAATCCCGTATTCAATTCCCTTTGTCTAGCGGTATAGTACTTGCCCGAGATTCGATCGTCGGTATCCCGATACCTTGTTCAATCTCGTTACCGGCAAGTCTCTTTACTCGTTCCGTAACACATCATCCCGTGATCAACTCCTTGGTCACATTGTGCACATTATGATGATGTCCTACCGAGTGGGCCCAGAGATACCTCTCCGTTTACACGGAGTGACAAAATCCCGGTCTCGATTCGTGGCAACCCAACAGACACTTTTGGAGATACCTTTAGTGTACCTTTATAGCCACCCAGTTATGTTGTGACGTTTGGCACACCCAAAGCACTCCTACGGTATCCAGGAGTTGCACAATCTCATGGTCTAAGGAAATGATACTTGACATTAGAAAAGCTTTAGCAAACGAACTACACGATCTTGTGCTAGGCTTAGGATTGGGTCTTGTCCATCACATCATTCTCCTAATGATGTGATCCCATTATCAACGACATCCAATGTCCATGGTCAGGAAACCCTAACCATCTATTGATCAACGAGCTAGTCAACTAGAGGCTTACTAGGGACATGGTGTTGTCTATGTATCCATGCATGTATCTGAGTTTCCTATCAATACAATTCTAGCATGGATAATAAACGGTTATCATGAACAATGAAATATAATAATAACCAATTTATTATTGCCTCTAGGGCATATTTCCAACAGTCTCCCACTTGCACTAGAGTCAATAATCTAGTTCACATCGCCATGTGATTAACACTCACAAGTCACATCGCCATGTGACCAACATCCAAAGAGTTTACTAGACTCAATAATCTAGTTCACATCACTATGTGGTTAACACTCAATGAGTTCTGGGTTTGATCATGTTATGCTTGTGAGAGAGGTTGTAGTCAACGGGTCTTGCCATATTCAGATCCCTATGTATTTGGCAAAACTTTATATCGTAGATGCTGCTACCATGTTCCACTTGTAGCTATTCCAAATTATTGCTCCATTATACGTATCTGGTATCTATACTCAGAGCTATCCGGATAGGTGTTAAGCTTGCATCAACGTAACTCTTTATGTCGAACTCTTTATCACCTCCATAACCGAGAAACATTTCCTTATTCCTCTAAGGATAATTTTGACTACTATCTGGTGATCCACTCCTAGATCACCTTTGTACCCTCTTGCCTGACATGTGGCAAGGCACACATTAGGTGCGGTACTTTAGCATGGAATATTGTATAGAGCCTATGACAAGAGCATAGGGGACGACCTTCGTCCTTCTTCTTTCTTCTGCCGTGGTCAAGCTTTGAGTCTTATTCAACTTCACACCTTACAACTCAGGTAAGAACCCCTTCTTTGACTGATCTATTTTGAACTCCTTCAAAAACATGTCAAGGTGTGCGTTCTTTGAAAGTATCATCAGACGTCTTGATCTATTTCTATAGATCTTGATGCCCAATATGTAAGCAGCTTTATCCAGGTCTTCCTTTGAAAATCACTCTTCAAACAACCATTTATGCTTTCCAGAAATTCTACATCATTTCAAATCAACAATATGTCATCCACATATACTTATCAGAAATGTTGTAGTGCTCCCACTCACTTTCTTGTAAATACAAGTTTCTAACAAAAATTGTATAAACCTAAAAGCTTTGATCACTCCATCAAAAACATATACTCCGATTCCGAGATGCTTGCTCTAGTCCATAGAAGGATTGCTGGAGCCAGCATACCTTTTAGCATCCTTAGGATCGACAAAACCTTTTATTGTATCACATACAACTTTTCTTACGAAAACTGGTAAGAAAACTCGTTTTGACATCCATCTGTCAGATTTCATAATCGAAAAATACAGCTAATGCTAACATGATTCCGACGGACTTAAGCATCGCTACGGGTGAGAAATTCTCATCGTAGTCAACTCCTTGAACTTGTGAAAAGACTCTTTCCCACAAGTAGAGCTTCATAGACGGTAACATTACCGCCCACGTCCGTCTTCTTCTTAAAGATCCATTTATCTCAATGGCTTGCCGATCATCGGGAAAGTCCACCAAAGTCCATACTTTGTTCTGATATATGGATCCTATCTCGGATTTCATGGCTTCTAACCATTTTTCGGAATACGGGCCCACCATCGCTTCTCCATAGCTCGTAGGTTCATTGTTGTCTAACAACATGATATCTAAGACAGGATTACCGTACCACTTAGGAGTAGTACATATCCTTGTCGACCTACGAGGTTTGATAGCAACTTGATCCGAAGCTTCATGATCACTATCATTAACTTCCTATTCAACAGACGTAGGCGCCACAGAAAACATCTTTCTGTGTTGCATCACTCTCTGGTTGAAGTAAAGGTTCGACAACCTCATCAAGTTATATCTTCCTCCCACTCAATTCTTTCGAGAGAAACTCCTTCTCGAGAAAGGACCCGTTCTTAGCGACAAACAATTTGCCCTCGGATCTAAGATAGAAGGTATACCCAGCTGTCACCCTTGGGTATCCTATGAAGATGTGTTTGTCTGCTTTGGGTTCGAGCTTCTCCGGCTGAAGCCCTAAGCATCGCATCCCCAAACATTAAGAAACGACAACTTCGGTTTCTTACCAAACCAATGTTCACACGACGTTGTTTCAACGGACTTAAATGGTGTCCTATCTAAAGTGAATGCAGCTGTCTCTAACGCATAACCTCACAATGAAAACGGTAGATTGGTAAGAGACATCATAGATCGCACCATATCTCATAGGGTTCGATTACGACGTTCGGACACACCATTACCTTGTGGTGTTCCAGGTGGCTTCAACTCTGAAACAATTCCACAATGTCTTAGGTGATTGCCAAACTCATAACTCAGAAAATCCCCTTTTGATCAGATCGTAGGAACATGATCTTATTGTTATGATGATTCTTAACTTCACTCTGAAATCTCTTGAACTTTTCAAACGTTTTAGACTTGTGCTTCATTAAGTAGATATACCTATATCTACCCAAATCGTTAGTGAAGATGAGAAAATAGCGATATCCACCGCACGCTTCAATTCTCATTGGATCACACGCATCAGCATGCATGATTTCCAACAAGTCACTTGCCCGTTTCATTGTACCTGAAAACGGGGTCTTAGTCATCCTGCCCATGAGGCATGGCTCGCATGTGTCAAGTAATTCAAAATCAAGTGACTCCAAACATCCATCGACATGGAGTTTCTTCATGCATCTTATGCCAATATGACCTAAGCGACAGTGCCACAAGAAAGTGGTACTATCGTTATTAACTCTACATCTTTTGGCATGAACATGTGTATTACTACGACCGAGATTCAATGAACCATTCACATAGGGTGCATGACCATGAAAGGTATTATTCATGTAAACAAAATAACCATTATTCTCTAACTTAAATGAATAACCGTATTGCAATGAACATGATCTAATCATATTCATGCTCAACGTAGACACCTGATAACATTTATCTAGGTTCAATACTAATCCCGAAGGCAGATGGAGCGTGCGATGGTGATCTCATCAACTTTGGAAACACTTCCAACACACATCGTCACCTCGCCCTTAGCCAGTCTCCATTTAGTCCGTAGCTTTTGCTTCAAGTCACCAATAATAGTAACTGAACCGGTATCCAATACCCAGGTGCTACCAGGAGTTCTAGTGAGGTACACATTAATAACACGTATAAATTTTGTTGAAGTTGCCAGCCTTCTTATCTACCATGCATTTGGGGTAATTCTGCTACCAGTGACCGTTCCCCTTACAATAGAAGCACTTAGTCTCGGGTTTGGGTTCAACCTTGGGTTCCTTCACTGGAGCGGCAACTGGTTTGCCATCCATGAAGTTTCCCTTCTAGCCCTTGCCCTTCTTGAAACCAGTGGTCTTGTCAAACCATCAACACTTGATGCTCCTTCTTGATTTCTACCTTTTGCGGTCTTAAGCACCGCGAACAGCTCCGAGATCAACTCCATCCCTTGCATCTCATAGTTCATCACGAAGATCTAGTAGCTTAGTGATAGTGGCTAGAGAACTCTATCAATCACTATCCTATCTGGAAGTTTAACTCCCACTTGATTTAAGTGATTGTAGCACCCAGACATTCTGAGCACATGCTCACTAGCTGAGCTATTCTCCTCCATCTTGTTGGCTAAAGAACTTGTCAGAGGTCTCACACCTCTCAACACGGGCATGAGCCTGAAATCCCAATTTCAGCTCTTGAAACATCTCATATGTTCTATGGCGTTCAAAACGTCATTGGAATCCCGATTCTAAGCCGTAAAGTATGGTGCACTAAACTATCAAGTAGTCATCAGGATGTGTTTGTCAGGTGTTCACAACATCCACAGACGACGTTGTAGGGGTTTGCACATCGAGCGGTGCATCAAAGACGTAAGCCTTCTGTGTAGCAGTGAGGACACTCCTCGGACTACGGACCTAGTCCGCATCATTGCTTACAATATCTTTCAACTTAATCTTTCTCGCGTATTGAAACAGGGAGCTACAACGTGAGCTATTTATCTACAATATATTTGCAAAGACAATTTAGACTATGTTCATGATAATTGAGTTCATCTAATCAAATTATTTAATGAACTCCCACTCAGATAGACATCCCTCTAGTCATCTAAGTGAAACATGATCCGAATCGACTAGGCCATGTCCGATCATCACGTGAGACGGACTAGTCATCAACGGTGAACATCTCATGTTGATCGTATCTTCTATATGACTCATGTTCGACCTTTCGGTCTTCCGTGTTCTAAGGCCATGTCTGTACATGCTAGGCTCGTCAAGTCAACCTAAGTGTTTCGCATGTGTCCCGAGGCCATGTCTGTACATGCTAGGCTCGTCAACACCCGTTGTATTCGAACGTTAGAATCTATCACACCCGATCATCACGTGGTGCTTCGAAACAACGAACCTTCGCAACGGTGCACAGTTTGGGGGAACACTTTTCTTGAAATTATTGCGAGGGATCATCTTATTTAAGCTACCATCGTTCTTAAGCAAATAAGATGTAAAACATGATAAACATCACATGCAATCAAATAGTGACATGATATGGCCAATATCATTTTGCTCCTTATGACGGGCTCCATGATCATCGTTGTCACCGGCATGACACCATGATCTCCATCATCATGACCTCCATCATCGTGTTTTCTTGAATTTGTCTTGTCATCTATTACTTCTACTACTATGGCTAACGCTTTAGCAATAAAGTAAAGTAATTACATGACGTTTATGTTGATACGCAGGTCATAAATAAATTAAGACAACTCATATGGCTCCTACCGGTTGTCATACTCATCGACATGCAAGTCGTGATTCCTATTACAAGAACATGATCAATCTCAGACATCACATATATCATTCATCACATCCTTTTGGCCATATCACATCACAAGGCATATGCTGCAAAAACAAGTTAGACGTCCTCTAATTGTTGTTGCAAGTTTTTACGTGGCTGCTATAGGTTTCTAGCAAGAATGTTTCTTATCTACGCCAAAACCACAATGTGATATGCCAATTTCTATTTACCCTTCCTAAGGACCCTTTTCATCGAATCCCATCCGACTAAAGTGGGAGAGACAGACACCCGCTAGCCACCTTATGCAACTAGTGCATGTCAGTCGGTGGAACCAGTCTCACGTAAGCGTACGTGTAAGGTCGGTCCGGGCCGCTTCACCCCAGAATGCCGCCGAATCAAGATAAGACTAGTAACGGCAAGTAAATTGACAATATCGATGCCCACAACTGCTTTGTGTTCTACTCATGCATAGAAACTACGCATAGACCTAGCTCATGATGCCACTGTTGGGTTATGTAGAAGAAATTCAAAATTTTCTACGCATCACCAAGATCAATCTATGGAGTAGTCTAGCAACGAGGGGAAGGAGAGTGCATCTACATACCCTTGTAGATCACTAAGCGGAAGCGTTCAAGTGAACGGGGTTGATGGAGTCGTACTCGTCGTGATCCAAATCACCGATGATCCTAGCACCGAACGGATGGCACCTCCGCGTTCAACACACGTACGGAAGGGAGACGTCTCCCATGCCTTGATCTAGCAAGGAGGAGGGAGAGGTTGAGGAAGAGAGTCCAACAGCATCACGACAGCGTGGTGGTGATGGAGTGGCAGTTCTCCGGCAGGGCTTCGCCAAGCTCACGCGGAGGAGGAGAGGTATTGGAGGGGAGGGGCTGCGCCAGGTTCAAGGGTGTGGCCGCCCTCCCACCCTTCCACTATTTATAGGTGGGGAGAGAGGGGGGACGGTCCCCTAGATCCCATCTAGGGTTGGGGCGGCGGCCAAAGGGGGGAGGACTGCCTCCCAAGTCAAGTGGAGGCCCTCCCCTTTAGGGTTTCCCCTCTCCCATGTGCATGGGCCTTGGGGGGGCTGGTGCCCTTGGCCCATTAAGGTTAGGGCGCCCCCCTACAGCCCATGCTGCTGTATTGAACATGGTGGAACATTTTCCGGACCTCCAGACCCCTCCGGAATCCTCCGGAACCTTCCGGAAGCTTCCCGGTACAATACCGGAAAAAACCGAACTTTTCCCGGAACCCGAACAACAACTTTCCATATATAAATCTTTATCTCCGGACCATTCCGGAACTCCTCGTGACGTCCGGGATCTCATCCGGGACTCCGAACAACATTCGGTAATCACATACAAGTATTCCTAATAACCCTAGCGTCATCAAAGCTTAAGTGTGTAGACCCTACGGGTTCAGGAACCATGCAGACATGATCGAGACAACTCTCCGGCCAATAACCAACAGCGGGATCTGGATACCCATGTTGGCTCCCACATGTTCCACGATGATCTCATCGGATGAACCACGATGTCGAGGATTCAATCAATCCCGTATTCAATTCCCTTTGTCTAGCGGTATAGTACTTGCCCGAGATTCGATCGTCGGTATCCCGATACCTTGTTCAATCTCGTTACCGGCAAGTCTCTTTACTCTGTTCTCGTAACACATCCATCCCGTGATCAACTCCTTGGTCACATTGTGCACATTATGATGATGTCCTACCGAGTGGGCCCAGAGATACCTCTCCGTTTACACGGAGTGACAAAATCCCGGTCTCGATTCGTGGCAACCCAACAGACACTTTTGGAGATACCTTTAGTGTACCTTTATAGCCACCCAGTTATGTTGTGACGTTTGGCACACCCAAAGCACTCCTACGGTATCCAGGAGTTGCACAATCTCATGGTCTAAGGAAATGATACTTGACATTAGAAAAGCTTTAGCAAACGAACTACACGATCTTGTGCTAGGCTTAGGATTGGGTCTTGTCCATCACATCATTCTCCTAATGATGTGATCCCATTATCAACGACATCCAATGTCCATGGTCAGGAAACCCTAACCATCTATTGATCAACGAGCTAGTCAACTAGAGGCTTACTAGGGACATGGTGTTGTCTATGTATCCATGCATGTATCTGAGTTTCCTATCAATACAATTCTAGCATGGATAATAAACGGTTATCATGAACAATGAAATATAATAATAACCAATTTATTATTGCCTCTAGGGCATATTTCCAACAGAACCAACCCGAAGAAGCAACACCAGAAAGAAGCAAACCACAGAGTAAACAACCACCACATGAATATGGCATGATGCACAATCAAGTATGATGCATGTCCGGTTTAAAGATACATGGCATGGCAAAGTGCACAAGCAATCCTACAAATTAAGTGGAGCTCAATATGCAACTCTGTTGCATATTGAAGAAACACCACGACAAGTTATTTAGTTCGATCTCGTTTATGTACCCAACAATATTAAATGTTGTTAGCATGGCAAGAGGTGAAGCATAAGATAACTACCTATCTAGGCAAGTTTAAATGAGGCCGGAACAACAAGCAACAAGTCCGTTAAAATTCTCATGAGCATTTAGCAATTTAATGCAAACAACAATTTAAATATTTTAATTGTTGTTATCATGATGCGGATGACATGTGCAAGTTTATGCAATTTTTATTAAAAGTTTGACAAGAGAAATATGAAGCATTTGTCACCGTGGTGGAAAGGAAAGGGGTGCCACGGCAACGATAATGAAAATGGTGCCATGGCAACATTCCTGTAACTCGATTGAGATATCGATGCAAAGGAGAAGTGTGCGGATGCGTGCAAAAGATGGTGGGGCGCTCCCGGATACCGGGTGTCCCACGAGTCGATGGTAATAAGGCAAAAGAGGGGCAACGTGCATCGACAATTCGAGCACGGAGCAAGCACGAGCATCTCATACATCACACATGAATTAGTTCACGGGCGGTCGTCTCGGCGGTTATACCTTTTGGAGCGTGCATTATTGGAACGGATCAAGTTCGCAGCGGAGAAGGGGAAGTAGACATTCTCGGGACCTTCATAGTGGAAGTAGTCGTTCTCTCATGCTCTAGGGTTGACAGTGGAGGTTGTCGCGATCTCGGCGACGATAGTGGTACATGTTTATCGGTAGTCGAACATGACATTCCGGAGAGAGTACTTGGCAACATGCACGTCGGCGGTAGTTGTACACAAATGTTGTCGGACTTGACGGGTTCGAGGTCTCCGGACGTAGTGGTACATGTTCATTTTTCGGAGAGGTACATGGCGTTCTTCGGTCATAGGTACTTGACGTTTTGCTAACCGGGTCTTCGGTGACGGTCGTTGTACAAGGGTCGTAGACGTTCTTGGGTCATGGGTAGATGTACTTGGCGCATCGTCCTGTGTAGTCGTACTCGATGTCCTCGGGCAATGACTATAGTCGTGGTACTTGGCGTCTCACCGTGTAGTTGTACATGGAGTCGAACAGAGGGCCTTGACGATTCAACGGGTATGAAGCAACGGAAATACACAGGCCTCCCCTATACTTGGCGCAATCCGAGACGATCTCGACGATCCAGCGAGGCGACGTGGTACAGGGCAGTCTTCGTCTTGGCAGGGTAGCGGTCCAAGCGAGCAGCAGCTCTGCTCAATGCAGGGCAGCACGGGGCAATGCCGGGGAAGGCAACGCGGGGAAGATGCGTTCGCTCATCTCCTGGATGAGGTGTAACGCCCTCGATGCGGCTATATCTCCCACGTGTCGAAGCACGACTTAGAGGCATAACCGCATTGAAAGCAATGTCGCAAGTGAGGTAATCTTCACACAACCCATGTAATACATAAGGGACAGAGGTACATAGTTGGCTTACAATCGCCACTTCACACAATACATGAATAAAGCATTACATCATCCAGATACAATCAAGGTCCGACTACGGAACCAAAATAAAAGAAGACTACCCCAAAAGCTACACAGATCCCCGATCGACCCCAACTGGGCTCCACTACTGATCAACATAGAACGAAACAACACAAAGGACAAGATCTTCAACGAGCTCCTCCTGAGCTTGGTTGCGTCATCTGCACGGACTCATCGGCACCTGCAAACTGGTTTTGGAAGTATCTGTGAGCCACGGGGACTCAGCAGTCTCACACCCTTGCGATCAAGACTATTTAAGATTATGGGTAAGGTAAAGGTATGAGGTGGAGCTGCAGCAAGCGACTAGCATATATGGTGGCTAACATACGCAAAAGAGAGCGAGAAGAGAAGGCAAAGCACGGTCGATAAAAGTATGATCAAGAAGTGATCCTAGAACAACCTACGTCAAACATAACTCCAACACCGTGTCCACTTCCCGGACTCCACCGGAAAGAGACCATCACGGTTACACACGCAGTTGATTCATTTTAATTAAGTTAAGGTTCAAGTTATCTACAACCGGACATTAACAAATTCCCATCTGCCCATAACCGCGGGCACGGCTTTCGAAAGTTCAAATCCCTGCAGGGGTGTCCCAACTTAGCCCATGACAAGCTCTCACGGTCAACGAAGGAATAGACCTCCTCCCGAGACGTTCCGATCAGACTCGGTACCTCGATTCTTCAAGACACTTCGACAAGTTAAAACAAATCCAGCAAGACCGCCCGATGTGCCGACATCCTGATGGGAGCTGCACATATCTCGTTCTCAGGGCAACACCGGATAAGCAATCCGTACAACTAAAACCAGCCCTCGAGTTTCCCCGAGGTGGCACTGCAAGGGGCTCTAGTTTGGACCAACACTTAGACAAGCACTGGCCCGGGGGGTTAAAATAAAGATGACCCTTGGGCTGGCCTAACCCAAGGGAAAAAAGGCTAGGTGGCAACTGGTAAAACCAATGTTGGGCCTTGCTGGAGGAGTTTTTATTCAGGCGAACTGTCAAGGGGTTCCCATTATGGCCCAACCGTGTAAGGAACGCAAAATCCGGGAACATAACACCGATATGACGGAAACTAGGGCGGCAAGAGTGGAAAAAAACACCAGGCATAAGGCCGAGCCTTCCACCCTTTACCAAGTATATAGATGCATTAATTAAATAAGAGGTATTGTGATATCCCAACAAAATATCCATGTTCCAACAAGGAACAAAACTCCAATCTTCACCTGCAACTACCAACGCTATAAGAGGGGCTGAGCAAAGCGGTAACATAGCCAAACAATGGTTTGCTAGGACAAGGTGGGTTAGAGGCTTGGCTCAACAATATGGGAGGCATGATAAGCAAGTGGTAGGTATCGCAGCATAGGCATAGCAAAAGAGCGAGCAACTAGCAAGCAAAGATAGAAGTGATTTCGAGGGTATGATCATCTTGCCTGAAACCCGCAAGGAAGAAGAACGAGAACATGAAGAAGACAAACGGACATAGTCGAACGGGTCCTCAAAAACGCGATGATACCGGACCCAACCTGAAGAGGCAAACACCGGAAAGAAGCACACAACATAGTAAACAACCCACACATGAACATGATATGATATGCGGGATGCGGGATGCGATGCATATGCATGATTTGCAAAGGAATGATTGAACCTGGCCTAAACTTTGAAATCCAAGTGTTCCACAGGAAAGGTGAGATGAAATTGCTTGAAAACGATATAAAGAACGCCGGAATCGGAGTTACGGTTTGGAAATGGCAAGCGATTCAAAAATGGCCACGTTCTGCAATTTACAGCAAGTAGCCATCTAAATGCATCAAGATGAACATGCTACAGCACTCAAACATGGCAACAAAATACATGGCAGGGATCCATTCATGATGCTTAACAAAAGACTAGCACTGAGCTATGGCCAATTCATCCATTAACAGGTTCAAACAAGCATGGCAGAAATGCATTTGACAAACAGATCTCAGACTTAGTGAAATTAACACTTGTCTGGAATTTCAGATCAGATAGCACTCTTTGGAGCATGAAAACAATATCCTACAGGACCTGAACATCGCAAAGTAAAGCATGGCATGGAGCTACTCAAAGAGCTTAACAAAAGTCCCTTAGTGACCTTGAGCCAAAAGGGATCAGAAAATACAATTGCAAGCATGTGAACATGGCAAAAACATAATCAGATCACAGACTTAGTGAAAAATTGAGCATGCTGAAACAGATATCAAGTAGGCATGTTTACGAGCTCGATGCACTCACTACAGAGCAAGGCATGACAATCTAAGCATACACCCATCAAGGATATACATTATACAAGCTAGACATGGCAAGAACAATAACATAGCATGCACGGATCAACTACAACATCCTCGGCAAAATCGCTAACAAGTAGACAATCTGCCCAAATTCACGAAATAGCAAAAGTAGAGCTCGATTGACTCAAGCTAGGGTGCTCCATAATTTCAAACAAAGACACGGATGGATAGAGCACTACAAGATTAACAAAACATCCTTACTAATCATCCTCAAAAGAGGCACGGATCACTAGGAAACAATATGAACATATGGCCATAATGAGATAAACAGACCAAGGTCATAGTGGAAATGCTAAGTCCCTGAAATCAGCATTAACAAGTGCACCACTTTGCAAGCTTGTGCTAGTCACCACACACATCACAAAAATACATGGGTTGCACCTCTGGAAAGATGGCAAAACCCTTAACAAAACATATGTAGAGCTCATGGGCATATCATGCACACAATAATCATGGCAAAAATGACAAATATCTAAATGGAGCAGCAGATCTGACAAATATCTCAAGTAGCACTCTTCTAACAGCATTTCGGACATCAAAATGAACTCAAATGAAAATGATGCAATGAGATGAAATGATGTACTCTCTGAGCGAACATTTTGATATGCTATATGCATGAATCGGAGCTATGGATCCAAAGTTACGAGGCGATGAATAACGCAAAATAATTAGGGTTAGGGGGTAGAAAGTCAACCCAGTGGATTTGAATCCAGATCGGATCTCGCCGGGTACTGTAGCAGGGCGCAGTTCCCGAGGAAGGTCGGCCGGAATCGAGGTCGCCAAGCCGCTAGATGTCGCCGGAGGAAGCGGAGCTCGCCGGAGCTTGGTCGGGGAGGCGCGGTGCTCGGGGGAGTGCCTCGGGCGGCGCGGGCGAGGACGGTGGCCGGCGCCGGTGGACGGGGCGGCGGACGCCGGTGGCAGCCGTGACGGTGGCCGGTGCCGGCGTCGGTGGCGGAGCGGGGCGGCGGGCGCCGGTGCACGAGAGGACGGAAGGCGGCGCGGGCGACGCGGCCTCGGGCCTCGGGCGGCGGCGCGCTGGCGATCCGGGCCGGGCGGGCCCCGCCTGGGCTCCGCGGGCCGGCGCGGTGGCAAGGAGAGAGAGGAGGCGGCGCGGGATGAGGTGGCGCGCGCTGAGTGGCTGTGACGCCCGGGTAATTAAGCTACAGTAATTCCCTGTTAATCATGTCACGACACCTCGATTACTATTGTTAAACTCGCGTTGATTCAAAACCCTTTCGAAATTAAAATTTAAAAATAAAGTCAAACGACAAAAGTTTTCAAATATTAAAATAAAATGTTTGGGCTATGTCTATTATTGCATCGGTAATTATGGTGAAGTAAACACATTTTTATCAAATGCATAAATATTTTAAATTGAATTAAAACAGAAAAGAAAGAAAAAAACAAACAAACAAAAAAAAACAACAAAAGGAGACCCCTTGGCCAATTGGGCCAACAGGCCCAGCTAGCCTCTACCAGCCCAACCGACCGGCCCACCCCGCACCCATAAGCCGTTCCCCACTCCCCCCCACTCTCCACCGACACCCCACTCCCCCCCCCACGAAAATATCTCCTCTCTCCCCGATTGGATCGGGAACGGAGGGGGAGATCGCCGCGACGCCCTCGCTCGACGCCCGACGCCCCCACCGCTGGACCTCGACGGAGGGCGCCCTCGCCGCCCTGCTGCCATCGCCTCGCCTCCCTCCGCAAGCCTCCCCCTCTCCCCTCCTCTGCGCCCCCGATTGGATCGGGGGGATCGACCCGCCGCCGCCGCACGGAACGCCACTGCCGCGGCCTCCCTCGCCGGACCACCTCAACGGCCTGCCTCCTCGTCGCCCGATCGTCGCCGTTGACCACCCCGAGCCCCGCTGCCCTGACCCTACATCTACGGTGAGGCTCGGCCTCCACCCCCTCTCTCCCATGCCTCACGCCCCGCTCCGGCCACAGCCTTGCCTCGGCGCTCGTACCAGCCGTCGTGGCCACGCTGATTGCCGTCACGCGTTGTCGGCCGCGCCCGGCCGATCCTGCCGTCGCTTCTCCGCTGCCCGCACCGCTCCCCAGCCTCGCCTGCAGCCTCGCGCGCTGCTCCTGCGGCAGCTTGCTGTGCTTGCGCACCGCCGCCTGGCAGCGCCTGCCTGGGTGCGCCCCACCCCATGCCCCTGCTCCCCGCGCCCTGCCTAGCTCGCCGTGGCCACCGGCCTCCCCATGCTCCGGCGCCCTGCCGGGCTTGCCCGCCCGCTCGGGCTGCACCCAATCGCCCGAACCTGATAGGCCTTTGGCCCAATGACAGCCGGGCCCCCCCCCCGCCCCAGAACGTTTAATAAAAAAAGAGATTAAAAAAACTAAATAAAAATAAAAATATTAATTAATTAATTAATTAACTTAATTAATCCTAATTAGATTAGCCTAATTAACTAGTTTCACCTAATTAACTTTGATTAATTAACATAACTAATCTGATTAACTAAACTAATTAATCTTGGTTAGATTAGCCTAAGCAGATAATTAAACCCTATTTAACCTAACAGAGTATGATAGGTGGGTCCCACTGGACCCACGCATCAGTTGACCCAGTCAACCCCTGTTGACTGGTGACGTCAGCATGACATCATGCTGATGTCATAAATCCAAATTTCGAATTAAATTAAATAATTAATTAAATTCCAGAAATTAGTAAAATCTTTAGAAAATCATATCTTTTAATCCGTAACTCGGATTAAATTATTTTCAACATGAAAGTTGCTCAGAACGACGAGACGAATCCGGATACGCAGCCCGTTCGTCCACCACGCATCCCTAGCATAGCGAACACGCAACTTTCCCCCTCCGGCTCATCTGTCCGAAAACGCGAAACACCGGGAATACTTTCCGGATGTTTTCCCCCTTCACCGGTACCACCTCGTACCGCGTTAGGGCACGCCTAGCACCACGCTTTGTCATGTCATGCATCGTCATGCATTTGTTTGCATTGTATTTATTGTTTCTTCCCCCTCTTTTCTCGCTAGACACCGAGACCGACGCCGCTGCTACCCAGTACGACTACGGTGTTGATGACCCCTCTCTCTTGCCAGAGCAACCAGGCAAGCCCCCCCTTTGATCACCAGATATCGCCTACTCTTCTCTATACTGTTTGCATTAGAGTAGTGTAGCATGTTACTACTTTCCGTTATTCCTATCCTGATGCATAGCATGTCCTTGCTACTACTGTTGTTACCCTTACCTGCTATCCTACTGCTTAGTATAGGATGCTAGTGTTCCATCAGTGGCCCTACACTCTTGTCCGTCTGCCATGCTATACTACTGGGTCGTGATCACTTCGGGAGGTGATCACGGGCATATACTATATACTCTACATTGATACATTACCTGTGATACTGTTCGGAGATGGGGGCTGAAGGGGCAGGTGGCTCCATCCCGGTAGAGGTGGGCCTGGGTTCCCGACGGCCCCCGACTGTTACTTTGAGGCGGAGCAACAGGGCAGGTTGAGACCACCTAGGAGAGAGGTGGGCCTGGCCCTGATCGGCATTCGCAGATACTTAACACGTTTAACGAGATCTTGGTATTTGATCTGAGTCTGGCTACTGGCTTATACGCACTAACCATCTACGCGGGGACAGTTATGGGCACTCGACGTCGTGGTATCAGCCGAAGCCTTCGTGACGTCAACAACTGAGCGGCGCGCGCCGGATTGGACTGGAACGCCACTAGGCTAGGTCTGCTTCCGGCCGCGTTCACAACGTGCAGGTGTGCAAAGGGCGATGGGCCCAGACCCCTGCGCCATAGGATTTAGACCGGTGTGCTGACCTCTCTATTATGCCTAGGTAGGGCTGCGACGTGTTGATCTTCCGAGGCCGGGCATGACCCAGAAAAGTGTGTCCGGCCAAATGGGATCGAGTGTGTTGGGTTATGTGGTGCACCCCTGCAGGGAAGTTAATCTATTCGAATAGCCGTGATCTTCGGTAACAGGACGACTTGGAGTTGTACCTTGACCTTATGACAACTAGAACCGGATACTTAATAAAACACACCCTTCCAAGTGCCAGATACAACCGGTGATCGCTCTCTCACAGGGCGATGAGGGAGGATCAGCGGTTAGGGTTATGCTATGCGATGCTACTTGGAAGACTTCAGTCTACTCTCTTCTACATGTTGCAAGATGGAGGTGGCCAGAAGCGTAGTCTTCGACAGGATTAGCTATCCCCCTCTTATTCTGGCTTTCTGCAGTTCAGTCCACCGATATGGCCCTTTACACATTTACCCATGCATATGTAGTGTAGCTCCTTGCTTGCGAGTACTTTGGATGAGTACTCACGGTTGCTTTCTCCCTCTTTTCCCCCTATCCCTTCTACCTGGTTGTCGCAACCAGATGTTGGAGCCCAGGAGCCAGACGCCACCTTCAACGACGACTCCTACTACACCGGAGGTGCCTACTACTACGTGATGCCCGCTGACGACGACCAGGAGTAGTTAGGAGGATCCCAGGCAGGAGGACTGCGCCTCTTTCGATCTGTATCCCAGTTTGTGCTAGCCTTCTTAAGGCAAACTTGTTTAACTTATGTCTGTACTCAGATATTGTTGCTTCCGCTGACTCGTCTATGATCGAGCTCTTGTACTCGAGCCCTCGAGGCCCCTGACTTGTAATATGATGCTTGTATGACTTATTTTATTTGTAGAGTTGTGTTGTGATATCTTCCCGTGAGTCCCTGATCTTGATCGTACACGTTTGCGTGTATGATTAGTGTACGATTAAATCGGGGGCGTCACAAGTTGGTATCAGAGCCGACTGCCTGTAGGAATCCCCCTTCCACACTCCTTGGCCGAAGTTGAGTCTAGTCGATGAAAAATGTTTTACTAACATGGTTGTGCGGCCCATGGGCCCACGTCGCCATTGGGTGGTATTAGGATCTTTTATTCCTCGTCTATACTCTGGGACTCTGATCTCTCTTCTATTCGGGTTAAATGATTTTGCTAAAATCTAACTTTAGGTTCTCGAAAATACTTCCTCCCGAAGAGCCCCATTCAGGCCAAATGATCGCCTGCTGCACTAGAGGATTTCGAAGATACTCTCTGATATTCTGTCGAGACCTTGTGCCTGTTGCTTTTGCAATTCCCTTCTATCAATAAACCTCTATGGATAACCACGTACATGTGCCATTCATATAATCATTCCTCATTGATCTTGTTATTACAAGATGCCCCAAAATTCTCTCTATTATTCCGAGAATACTTTGTGTCTACTGCCTTGCATTTATTTGCCACATGAATACCACTATGGGTAAATTTCTAGCACTCACCGGATATTTGCTCATCCCCAGTTGGTTCATGTATTTCACAAAAGTCTTCAAAATACTATTTGAACTTCCGAAAATCTTGAGTAGCCTATTACTCTTGAAGTTCTTACTTGCTTGCATTATGGTTAATCCCATAAGTCTATAATTTTATTGGCATCCCTTATCATTATCATTTTGAGTCCGTTGATTCAAAATGTTGTGAATGCTCACCATCCTCAATCAGATCCAATGATTCATCCTTCCGGCTCACACGTCATTTTGGACATGAGTTGGTTATCGACCAATCAAATTGTCGTCGATTGTACCCCTAAGTCTATTCGACTGATCCATTCTTAATGAGAGCGTTGGCTTTTGATCCCTTGATTTGGAAATGATAATTCCTTTGTATTTAAGATTTGAAATACTCAGTTGTTTATATAATCCGATGCCCTTTCATTCCATCTTCCTCAGATAGAGTACCGATACTCGCATCAGCTCCATTGTAGACCGTAGGATCCCTTGTTGGATTATTATCCGGCAGTGTCCTTCCTATTCAATAATCTTGTGAGCCTTTCCATGGGTATATGATACCTTTGGTAAATTGTATCATCTGTTTTGCTAACCATGCTCTACTTTCGAGCTTGTGATATTTACTCTTGAAACTTGTGGTATATGTTTCTATGAAACCCCGATGGGTTGAACCTATACAACCTTCTCTAAAACCGTGTGAACTCGAAAGTTTTCACGAGTCATACACTTCTGGTATTTTGCCAGATAAAATTTCAACACTACAACTTCCTCGAAAGTGAGAAGTGAGAAAGGGTATGCATTGGAGAAGTGGGAGTCGACCTTGAACTTTGTGTTCGTGCCCATGGACACGATGTAGATCTTATCATTAAAGCTTCTCTTAATTAATTATTCCTTTGGTATAAGTTCATCTTATATCTGGGATCTGGCCTTTTTCAATCGTGGTTCCGACCATGTTCTCCTTTAAATACCATTTCTCGTGCAAGTTTAAGCACTTGTTTTCTGTGGAGTAATACCCCAGACCAACCTCTACTTTGATTTGTCGTCGAGTATTACCCCCCTGGTATCTCAAGATTATCACGGAACTGCATAACCTCTTATGAGTTCTTCATCAAGTGCTACATTCTCATTGATTCCAATTTTTCATGGGCTCTGAGTAATTTAACACTCAAAGACATCGATAACTGAATCAAGTCCGCACTGCGATTCAACAACTCTTATTAATCTTCAATGCATACGAGTTTGTACTCGATCATGTCATTCCCAGCTGGTTGACCACATCATCATCGTCAGGTTGACTGATTGACCATTCTACCTATGTCCTTCATCCTCGGGACACAATCCCGACAGTGCTCTAAGCTTACATGGAACTTTCACCATCATATTGTTTGTCTTGAGAGACAACTCTGAATTCTGAGATGGCATCTTATCTATGGTTATAATAACCTTTTGCTTCACCATTCCCTTGGCTTGATGTCATCGCTGAGCGATTGCATCCTCATGGAGCCTCTCGAAAAAATTTGTTGTGATCATCATCAACATTTTAACTCCTTCCAGGATACCAATCGAATTCATGATGAGAAATACCATCCTTGCCCTTGATGATTTGTATTATCATCGACCACTTATTGACTTCTGTTCAACACAAACTTGTTCATGTTTTGTGTTATACCTTGAGTTCCTTGATATCCAGCACTTGTTCTTAATTACCTTGGAGTATCACCATCTTTTATGTCAAGAATGTTGTGAGGATTACTCCACCTCTTAAGAATTCTTGGTACCGTGATACTTCTCACCATCACCATTCTTTCTTGGTCCCCGTGTTGTTTCTAACCGAAATATTGACAAATGGTCTATGATGTGTAAATTCTAAACTTCTAGCAACCCTATCGCTTTGAAGTTATTGGTCTATAGTTTCATTCTATGTCTATGGCTTAATGAATCATCATTCGAACATTGATCGTGCTACTTAGCCCATATTTCAGGTGCACATTTCAACCAATGTTTAACTGTGTATGTTTTCCTCGAGCATACATCATTAAGTCATTTGATCTAGCTATTGTTATCTCCTTGTTCACATAGTTGTGGAAATCCATCTTTTGGAAATCTCAATGGATTGTCGCTGAGTCAATCAGTCACCTCCTCACCTCTCCTTGAATTAATGACGAACCCTTGTTCGGAACTTGCTTCCATAGTTCATCTCCCGAGAATCTTCGATGTCATCTTGACAATTTGTGTTGCACCTTTCTTCTCAGGCATCCTGAGTCTGAGTTATCCTGACACCAATCAGATCTAAACCTCGGTCAGATATGATGGTTGAAACATATTTCTGAGAGTTATAACATTGGTCTATATATGACCCCGTAAGGTGATGTCATGCCTAACACACCTGGTCGGAGGACCTATTGTTATAAGTTTCCTTTTTAGCAAGGTTAGCCATTCTTCCATGAGGAAGTTGTAAGACTTAATCCATAAGTTGTTCCTGATGGATCCTTTGTGTATCCAAAGTCTGACCTTTGCTTGAAGACCATGTCAATACTATCTCGAAGCATGTCACTGGTACTCCGATTTTCAATAAAAACATTTGAAGCACGATGCTAAATTTTCTTTAGCAATTATCCAAACGTCGTTGTATGGGTAATGTCATGAAGTTTCTCTCCCCTTACATAAAGGGTTTTCTACCTTATATCATGTCATGGATATCATGCCCTATTTTTCCGTGGGAAGGTATACCCCTGAAGTATGTGTTTAAACACATTTTCCTTTCCATTATTTTGTTTAACCTTTCTGGTGATCTATATGATCTAAGCATTAAAATTCTCCTGCTTATGTTAACATCTCGGTGTACAACTCTGTCATGAGACCCTGTTTCTACTGTTGATGACTTTCCGGTAACCGCCGATGGATGAGAACTTTGCCTATTGGTCCGCCTCATTCAACGAGCAGGAAAATGGTTCTCTTCGTCCCTCGCCCTTGGTACCGACGTTGTTGCCGACATAATCAACAGGCTACCCTCTGACATGCTATGCTCTGACATGCCTTGCTTGCATGATCGTGCAAGACGTCACCCCTCTTCCTACTATTAACCCACAAGGTGGGCCCATAACCCACAGTTCCACAGGATCGAAACCTGACTCTCATGAACATCCCTGCTTCAAAGTTATCCCTTATGCTTGGCTTCGTAGGTAATTCGCGAGCCACCTTCCTACTGCTCTATTCTGGTATCAGACGCAATGCTTACTCTCGCCGCTCTGAACTCCTTTCTCACTCTGGTTCGGCCTTTGAGCAGCTATCTATCCACTTGGACCCTCTCATTGTACCTTCGTATCATACTCTCGCTGTATTTTATATGTTCAAATCGAGAGATAATCTTATGCTCATTCATGGTTAACCCCAGATTGATTCCCTCATAAGCATGCTGTCGTATCCGAGCTGCCCCTTACCTATTCGTAAGTACGTTGGAGTTCCCGAAGAAAGGACGCCGACTTCATCATGATGACCTGGAGAAGATCAACTTAATGGATCGACCTCCTCGAGAAGAGTAACCAAGACCAACAAGAGCCGTTAGAATTTCGTAACATAATCCCTTCCCCGCACCTCACCTCTTAAATCTCGGGACGAGATTTCTTGTAGTGGAGGAGAATTGTGACGCCCGGGTAATTAAGCTACAGTAATTCCCTGTTAATCATGTCACGACACCTCGATTACGGTTGTTAAACTCGCGTTGATTCAAAACCCTTTCGAAATTAAAATTTAAAAATAAAGTCAAACGACAAAAGTTTTCAAATATTAAAATAAAATGTTTGGGCTATGTCTATTATTGCATCGGTAATTATGGTGAAGTAAACACATTTTTATAAAATGCATAAATATTTTAAATTGAATTAAAACAGAAAAGAAAGAAAAAAACAAACAAACAAAAAAGACAACAAAAGGAGACCCCTTGGCCAATTGGGCCAACAGGCCCAGCTAGCCTCTACCAGCCCAACCGACCGGCCCACCCCGCACCCATAAGCCGTTCCCCACTCCCCCCCACTCTCCACCGACACCCCACTCCCCCCCCCACGAAAATATCTCCTCTCTCCCCGATTGGATCGGGAACGGAGGGGGAGATCGCCGCGACGCCCTCGCTCGACGCCCGACGCCCCCACCGCTGGACCTCGACGGAGGGCGCCCTCGCCGCCCTGCTGCCATCGCCTCGCCTCCCTCCGCAAGCCTCCCCCTCTCCCCTCCTCTGCGCCCCCGATTGGATCGGGGGGATCGACCCGCCGCCGCCGCACGGAACGCCACTGCCGCGGCCTCCCTCGCCGGACCACCTCAACGGCCTGCCTCCTCGTCGCCCGATCGTCGCCGTTGACCACCCCGAGCCCCGCTGCCCTGACCCTACATCTACGGTGAGGCTCGGCCTCCACCCCCTCTCTCCCATGCCTCACGCCCCGCTCCGGCCACAGCCTTGCCTCGGCGCTCGTACCAGCCGTCGTGGCCACGCTGATTGCCGTCACGCGTTGTCGGCCGCGCCCGGCCGATCCTGCCGTCGCTTCTCCGCTGCCCGCACCGCTCCCCAGCCTCGCCTGCAGCCTCGCGCGCTGCTCCTGCGGCAGCTTGCTGTGCTTGCGCACCGCCGCCTGGCAGCGCCTGCCTGGGTGCGCCCCACCCCATGCCCCTGCTCCCCGCGCCCTGCCTAGCTCGCCGTGGCCACCGGCCTCCCCATGCTCCGGCGCCCTGCCGGGCTTGCCCGCCCGCTCGGGCTGCACCCAATCGCCCGAACCTGATAGGCCTTTGGCCCAATGACAGCCGGGCCCCCCCCCCGCCCCAGAACGTTTAATAAAAAAAGAGATTAAAAAAACTAAATAAAAATAAAAATATTAATTAATTAATTAATTAACTTAATTAATCCTAATTAGATTAGCCTAATTAACTAGTTTCACCTAATTAACTTTGATTAATTAACATAACTAATCTGATTAACTAAACTAATTAATCTTGGTTAGATTAGCCTAAGCAGATAATTAAACCCTATTTAACCTAACAGAGTATGACAGGTGGGTCCCACTGGACCCACGCATCAGTTGACCCAGTCAACCCCTGTTGACTGGTGACGTCAGCATGACATCATGCTGATGTCATAAATCCAAATTTCGAATTAAATTAAATAATTAATTAAATTCCAGAAATTAGTAAAATCTTTAGAAAATCATATCTTTTAATCCGTAACTCGGATTAAATTATTTTCAACATGAAAGTTGCTCAGAACGACGAGACGAATTCGGATACGCAGCCCGTTCGTCCACCACGCATCCCTAGCATAGCGAACACGCAACTTTCCCCCTCCGGCTCATCTGTCCGAAAACGCGAAACACCGGGAATACTTTCCGGATGTTTTCCCCCTTCACCGGTACCACCTCGTACCGCGTTAGGGCACGCCTAGCACCACGCTTTGTCATGTCATGCATCGTCATGCATTTGTTTGCATTGTATTTATTGTTTCTTCCCCCTCTTTTCTCGCTAGACACCGAGACCGACGCCGCTGCTACCCAGTACGACTACGGTGTTGATGACCCCTCTCTCTTGCCAGAGCAACCAGGCAAGCCCCCCCTTTGATCACCAGATATCGCCTACTCTTCTCTATACTGTTTGCATTAGAGTAGTGTAGCATGTTACTACTTTCCGTTATTCCTATCCTGATGCATAGCATGTCCTTGCTACTACTGTTGTTACCCTTACCTGCTATCCTACTGCTTAGTATAGGATGCTAGTGTTCCATCAGTGGCCCTACACTCTTGTCCGTCTGCCATGCTATACTACTGGGTCGTGATCACTTCGGGAGGTGATCACGGGCATATACTATATACTCTACATTGATACATTACCTGTGATACTGTTCGGAGATGGGGGCTGAAGGGGCAGGTGGCTCCATCCCGGTAGAGGTGGGCCTGGGTTCCCGACGGCCCCCGACTGTTACTTTGAGGCGGAGCAACAGGGCAGGTTGAGACCACCTAGGAGAGAGGTGGGCCTGGCCCTGATCGGCGTTCGCAGATACTTAACACGTTTAACGAGATCTTGGTATTTGATCTGAGTCTGGCTACTGGCTTATACGCACTAACCATCTACGCGGGGACAGTTATGGGCACTCGACGTCCGTGGTATCAGCCGTAGCCTTCGTGACGTCAGCGACTGAGTGGCGCGCGCCAGATTGGATCGTAAGCCTGCTCTTGTATTAAGGGGGCTAGTTCTGCTTCCGGCCGCATTTGCAACGTGCAGGTGTGCAAAGGGCGATGGGCCCAGACCCCTGCGCCATAGGATTTAGACCGGCGTGCTGACCTCTCTGTTGTGCCTAGGTAGGGCTGCGACGTGTTGATCTTCCGAGGCCGGGCATGACCCAGAAAAGTGTGTCCGGCCAAATGGGATCGAGCGTGTTGGGTTATGTGGTGCACCCCTGCAGGGAAGTTAATCTATTCGAATAGCCGTGATCTTCGGTAACAGGACGACTTGGAGTTGTACCTTGACCTTATGACAACTAGAACCGGATACTTAATAAAACACACCCTTCCAAGTGCCAGATACAACCGGTGATCGCTCTCTCACAGGGCGACGAGGGGAGGATCATCGGTTAGGGTTATGCTATGCGATGCTACTTGGAGGACTTCAGTCTACTCTCTTCTACATGCTGCAAGATGGAGGTGGCCAGAAGCGTAGTCTTCGACAGGATTAGCTATCCCCCTCTTATTCTGGCTTTCTGCAGTTCAGTCCACCGATATGGCCCTTTACACATTTACCCATGCATATGTAGTGTAGCTCCTTGCTTGCGAGTACTTTGGATGAGTACTCACGGTTGCTTTCTCCCTCTTTTCCCCCTATCCCTTCTACCTGGTTGTCGCAACCAGATGTTGGAGCCCAGGAGCCAGACGCCACCGTCGAACGACGACTCCTACTACACCGGAGGTGCCTACTACTACGTGATGCCCGCTGACGACGACCAGGAGTAGTTAGGAGGATCCCAGGCAGGAGGCCTGCGCCTCTTTCGATCTGTATCCCAGTTTGTGCTAGCCTTCTTAAGGCAAACTTGTTTAACTTATGTCTGTACTCAGATATTGTTGCTTCCGCTGACTCGTCTATGATCGAGCTCTTGTATTCGAGCCCTCGAGGCCCCTGGCTTGTAATATGATGCTTGTATGACTTATTTTATTTGTAGAGTTGTGTTGTGATATCTTCCCGTGAGTCCCTGATCTTGATCGTACACGTTTGTGTGTATGATTAGTGTACGATTAAATCGGGGGCGTCACAGTGGCTGAGGCGGAGGAGGCGATGATGTGGCACAACGCGATTGGCCGGGATGAGGTGGCCGGCGGACATGTCCGGCGGCGGAGAGGACGTGTCCGGCGCGCGGAGGAGGAAGATCTAGGGTTTCGGGGAAAAGATCCGAAAACGAAAATGAAGGGGTCTATTTATAGAGGTAGAGGGAGCTAGGAAGCTCCAAATGAGGTGCGGTTTTCGGTCCACGCGATCGTGATCGAATGCTCTAGATGATGGAGAGGGTTTTGGTGGGTTTTGGGCCAACTTGGAGGGGTGTTGGGCTGCAACACACACGAGGCCTTTTCGGTCCCTCAGTTAACCGTTTGGAGTATCAAACGAAGTCCAAATGGTACGAAACTTGACAGGCGGTCTACCGGTAGTAAACCAAGTCCGCTTGGCAAGTCTTGGTCCAATCCGGAAATGTTTAACCCCCACACATGAAAGAAAGGTAGAAAGAACCACCGGAGGAGATAGGAGCGCCGGAATGCAAAACGGACAACAGGAAAAATGCTCGAATGCATGAGACGAACATGTATGCAAATGAAATGCACATGATGACATGATATGCAATGCATGACATGCAAGCAATGACAAGGCAACAACAGCGAATAACTGGACGACACCTGGCACATCGGTCTCGGGGCGTTACAGCCAAGGCGAAGGTGGGATATGGCACTGAGGAAAGAGGTCCGGCGGGGCGGTGACGCTGCTTGTGGAGGAGGGCGTGGACAGAGAAGGCACGAAACAGGACGGAGACGGCGGGTTCAAGGCGGAGGTCGCCGGATCCAGCAAGGAACTTGACCGGAGCGGCGGCCATAGCAGGGGCGGCGGATCAGGGAGATTGAGGGCGCGGCACGCGAGGAGCAGGCGTGAGGAGCTGGAGCGAAGATCAAGGCAGAGCAGGGCGATGAGGATGTTGGAGGTCGCGGGCGAGGAGGAGTCTGGGAGGAGAAGGGCACGTAGCTCGTCGCAGTAGGTGGGTCGCGCGGCCGGCTATTGCACGAGGCGCCATGGGGATCGAGCGCGAGGAGCTCTCGCTCCTCTCTGTGTGTGTGCGTGGCGGTGGAAGGAGGACGGAGGGGAGGGAGCGGCCCAAAGGGAGGCAAGCGTGGCGCGAGGGAGAGAACTGGCATCGAGCAAAGGGGCCTGCGAGCGTTGGGGATGGGGATCGGGCTCCTCCCTGGCGGCGCTGGTGGGAGACGAGGGAGTGAGGGAGTTTGGGATCAGAATTTAGGGTTAGAGGGGAGAGAGTGCGGCTGGGCTTCCAAGGGTTTGCTGGGCCGGCCTAGACCAGGCGCCTAGGGATGGGCCCTAGAGGCCGGCCTGCTGGACTCTCGCCTCTTAATTTCTCTTTTCAGCAAAAGAGATAGGCTAAAAATAATTAAGAGAAGAGGCCATGGAGAAGAACAAAATTATGGAACATTTTTGTATGGCTTTATGGAATATTTCCACCTCAACAAAAATAGTTCCGACAAGTTAGGAGAATTTTAATTCAAACTTATTTGACTTGAGCCAAAAGAGTTCGAATGGGGGCTAGACTAAATGGGTGTACAAAAATGTTGAGGGTTTTGGAGGACCCTCAATAAAAGGAGAAAGAACTATTGCCAAGGTTTGGAGGTGAAACTAGAAGCAAAAGAACCCAAGGGATTTATATTGTGAGTGAGTTGTGGTCAATTCCTAAGGAATGAAATATTTATTTTACCTCCCTATACATATTGGGAGATATGTTATAAAGAGAATTTCACCATGTGAATATCCCTCAATTTAAATGGACCGAAGATCCATCCGATTTTATTTGGTTGAGTTTTAAAACACGTTGCAAGATGACATGATGCAATGCACATGATGCAACGAACCAAAACAAATCACCCGACAACACTCGGAAACATGGAAGGCATCTGAAGCTCCGGTCTTGGGGCGTCACAGTGACACAGTTCAAAATACCGTTAACACAATATGGTATTGTTCAGGTTAAGACATGGCAAGAAATGACATTGTGAAGGAGTTGGCAGCTTCACAACACCACAAGATTATAGATCAAGAACTCATAAGTATCAATGGTTAGTGTGCTGTCAATTTATCCCATTTCAGATTGGCAAATAAAGAGATGGTTTAAATAATAGTAGAATGATATGACATTGTTCATAGTTAAGACATTACAAAATTTGACATTGTGTTGTAGTGCGTAGGTTCACCACACCATTGGATTACGGATCAAGAACAGAAGCTTACATGTAGTGCAAAAGAAGATTACTTGCTCTGTATAGTTTAATTTACAAGGTATGAAGAAGGAACTTGGTTGTACAACTAAAACTAAAATTGAGAAGGACAAACTTTTGTTTATGATCTACATAATAAACTTTAAACATGCAACTTGATGCAAAAACCAAAAATAAACAGCTATTGCAGTCATGCCTAACCAAATATACACAACAAAGTTTGAAGGCTTGAGAAGGACAAACTTACATTATTGGTGAAGATAGGCTCTATAAAGCCCTTGTCCATGCTGATGAGGGGGGGGCAATTCAAGAAGTTTACCACAGAATCTTCTTCATAAGCATTGCCTTTATTCTACATTTTGTTATGAGTAAATATAGATGTGATAATATAAGGAAAAATGGAGAATATTTAACATAAGATGAAGAGTGATGCTACATAACCAAGTAGCTATAAATGTAAGTACAGTGATACAGGCAAAAGGTACAGCCAACAGCAATACAGATATAAACTTCTTCAGTACCATCGGTGTTATCCATCCTAATGGTAAGAGTAAATATAGATCTGATGTGTAGAAAATGGAGGAGAAAGGAAAATAAGCTGCAGAGTGATGGTACATGAACAACTAGCTGTAAATATAAGTACACTGATAAAGGACAACGGGTACTCACAAGAACAATGCAGAGCTAAAATTTTCATTGGCATTGGAAATATTCTACACTAATGTAACCATTCATACAGATCAGATAATTTGGAGCGGACAACTGATAAGCAAGCTATCATGCATACTGTTGTCACATAATGAACTAGGTATTAAAGCAAGTACAGTTATACAGGACAACAGGTACTAACAAGAGCAAAGCAGCGGCCAACATATTTCTGATATCCTATCGTCCTTTTCAAACCGGAATTCTTCTTCGAGCAGATTTCCTGCAAAAGAGATCTGTAAGGCACATGCGGAAAAGTAGAAGTTCAAATTGGCATGTGATATCATAGACAGTACCTCATCCTAGGAATGAGACTAGTGCAACACAAGGTTTTTCCATTCAATGTCTTCTAAATTTAGCACATGAGACTTCACCAGAAATTCATTTATAGACTTGCCATCAAAGGGTGATTTCCTCAGGTAACACCGATACTTCTGCAATGCTTCCTTGAAAAGCGCAAGCATGCTTTGCTCGTCATGACTATCCAAATTGACCCTCGCCTACTTACAACAATGTAATGTAAATCATTGATGTGTTCAATTAGCAGAAAAGGGGAAAATAATCACCATGAATAATATCACTTACACGTAAGTGGGACATGAAGACGTGAAAATGGTGTTTGTCTTCACTATAATCTTCCCATGATGGGAATATATGCACGTAGTCCCTAACAACATTGAAAGCATTGTCTTTTAAACTGGGAATAACTGGAATGGGGTTCCAATCTGCAGGAATTGGCCGTCTCTGCAGTTGGGATAGGTCTTCGGCCGGTGGACTTGCTGTACATTTTGCTGGAGTCGGATTTTTCTGTGGTACGGCTGGTTCTATGGCAACTAAAATTGACATACCTTTTGCTGGAGTGCAGGTCCTGTGTACTGGACTAGTGGTCTGGCCAGTGAAGTATGGGTACAGTCTACTAGAGTCGGTCCTATGTTTTGTGTCACTGGTTGTAGAGCCAATATAAGTGGGGTGCTGTCTGATTTCTCCAACACCACCACGTTTTTCAAGGACTTTGCTGGTGCTCCTTCAGGTTCGGCAATCACCCTCTTCCTTTTTGATGTTTGATGCACAAGAATAGCATTTGAGTGGAAAACAAGGTATGATGACAGATGGAATATGTATTGATAATGGATGGATATGACATCTTGACATATATGATGAGTTAACTAAGTAGATGGCGATGCAACAAAGTAGAAGAAATGCATTACAACTTATGCAAGATACACACAATCAATAAAACCTTGCCAAATTAGAGCAGGCACCTTGATGTGTGAACAGGACGAGCCATCTGCCTTTGACTCCTCGAGGTCAGAATAACCATTAGGATCATATTCTGAACAAGAATCTACAGGTGGGGAGCGTATGAGTTTCATTGCATCCAGAATGGCACTCAATGCCTTGATGCCAATTTTGTAAGTCGTTGCAGTGTTCCACAATATTCTTCTGATGCGTGGATTCTGATTTTCACTGTGATTACGTATAATATCTGAGAAGCATGAAAACATAAATAGTAGTGAGATTATATTTGTAATGCAAAGGATATTCTAATATATGGGCCCCCCTGTAAACCCTTGTGTGCTATCACTAGATTCTCATGAGAGAGCTCATGTGTGATGTAATGTGGCGCGTGCATTAATATAATTTGGCACAAGTACACAAAAAATAGGCTCCAGAAGTAAGGATAGTTGGCAGATGATAGATTCATAATATATTGTATGGACAGTTTATTGCCAAACCATGATACCAAGAGCACATAGCAACTAGGCAGATCGTAGTGTATATAAAAGTGGTACACCATAACCAGGATATATAAACCGGGAAGTGGAACTGGCTCGAAAATATGGTGTTGTATTGCCGCTACTAATTGAAATCTTATTTATCACGTACAGGCCAGCTCTATCAGCTATTGACTGCAGATGTCCCTGATACCCTTCCTGACAAGGAACATACTGTACGTACTAAATACAGAATAAAAAAGAGGAACATGTTAAAGAACAAAAGAGGAAGCATATTCTTGAGTTTCAGCTTCATTGCATACAATGTTGGTTGCCCACTCAAGATGAATCACAACGCCCAAAGAAATGCAATTCCATGTTGTCTCTCTATATGTGGCCACATGCATTTAGAAAATCAAGTGGGAGCATTACCTGACAGATTAAATGTGTGTCTGTTAACTAATATCAGTATCATATCACAATTCGTATTTGAAGAAGTAAGCTTTGGACTTATGATTGGTGTGTTGTTTAGCTTCAAGTGTGGACTACTGCTAGTGTGACACAAAGTAGCTATACAGATCATAGTGTAGATATAACGGGACAACCGTAAGCATCGGGAGTAAAATCAGAAAAGTGGAACTTGCTGGAATATATGTGCTAGTATTGCCGATATGGCTAGAAAGGCTTCGGATACCAGCTCTCTTCAACTGAAGGTGCGGTACTGTTAATATCAGTGTAACTCTCAAAGGAGACACAGCTCCCCATGTTTCCTTGCTAATCTTACAGGATTCAAGTGGGCAGGCCACTACAATTCCTATTCCTATGTTTACAAAATCCTACGAATCAAAGAGGCTTGAAGAGTCCAAAGTGTCCATCACTACCGACCGTATAGCCCTCTACACTGCAAAAGTCCCTGCTCATCTTCACTACAAGGAACATATTGTACTACTATCATACTCCCTCTGTTCCAAAATATACGTCTTTGTAGAGATTTCCACTATGGATCACATATAGATGTATACAGATACATTTTAGAGTGTAGATTCACTCATTTTGCTCCATATGTAGTCCATGGTGGAATCTATACAAAGACTTGTATTTAGGAACGGAGAGAGTACTTTAAAGAAGAACTGAAGAAGAACATGCTAAAGAAGAGCAAGCAGATTTTGGGTAATAAAATGTTCATTGCGTAGTGCCTACACATGATGAACTAGAGCACATTAAGAATGCAACTCCCTGCTGTCTCTCTATATTTGGCGCACGTGCTTTTCAAAAGTAAATAGGAACATTAGCTAACCAATTAAACGTTATCTATTTTAGTAAATCAGCATCATATCATATTCGTATTTGAGCAACAATTTGGGAATTATGAGTGGCATGTTGTTTAGCTTGATGGATTTAGGAGCAGTGCTAAGCAGCTACGATGACGGTACTAAATATAAAGGCATGTCTGCATGCAAGTCGCGTGACTTTTTTCATTTGGGTCAGTTGACCATTTCAGGCAGTTGGATGAAGATCCTACATCTCCTAACCCTTCTTCTTCCCCGTCTCTGATTCTTCCCATACAGAACACCGCACGGGCCGCCGGCCGACACCACCGCCCCCCACAACCACCGTCCCCACCCGAGCTCCTTCCTTAGCACCGGCGAACTCCAGCGAGCTCTCAAAAATCGACTTACCCGATTTTGAAATTTAGTCTACTGTCATTAAACTAGTGTGGAATATAAAATGGGAAAACCATAAGCATTGCGAGTATAGTGTTGAGCGTGGCATGGCGGATGTGAAGGTGCAAACCGGACAAAGGCAACTTCGTAACCAATGTTGGCTTTCAACTAACAAGTAAGTGATGGACAAGAAATCAGAGTAAAGCAGTGGCGATGTATTTTCTTGCTGTGATAAATAAGTTGAGCAGATACGAAAGTGTACCGCCTCTGGTGCGGCGCCGTGTATGCATCTGCTGAGAATTTGACGGTGATGCGGTAGAGATGGCTGTCGGCGGCGTGGTAGCAGATCTATGAGGGTAGACGGTGGCGGCGGAGCGCGGTGGATGAGACAGGTCGTAGGAGTGGTGCTGGCAAGGTGGACGACGGCGGGGATGAAGCGAGAGGACGGGATGCAAGGGTCCCGGTCCAAAGTCGTGGATGAGAGAGGTTGATCTCTTATAATGGACGACGGCGTTGGGGTATCAGCTCTGGCATGGTGGAGGAGAACGGCGGTGGATGGGGTGGCGGACGGAGGAGGCTGGGGTGGAGAGGGTGTTTTGGCACCCACGGAGTATGAATGGGGAAATGGAGGGAGAGAGGAAGGGGGAACCATGTCTTCAGGGCACGCTTGTCTCAAATGCGATGAAATTTAAAAACATAGCCCCAGTTAAGATTTCCTACATCACAGCAATATTTCTCGGTTGGGTATAGGACGGTAGTCTCGCATACACCGAATATTTGCCGACGAGAGGTTATTTTTGCGCCCACCGTGTATGAATCGGGGAGGGAGTCGATTTCGGCTGAGGACACACTGTGTTCTGGTGCCCACCATGTATGAGTCCGGGTGAGAGGCGGTTATGTCATGTTTAAGTGAAATTACAAACCTACCCCTATCGAAACCTATAGAAATCGAGCCGATAGGCTTTGCGTGTCAGAGATAGGCAGTAATTTCCATCTCACAGATTTTGGTTTCGCGCAGTTACTATGACTTTCCCCGCTTCGTTCAATTTTTTGCAGAGCAAGAGTGCACGTTTACCGTGCCAACTCAATTCGAATCCGGTTTGTATTCTATTTTTGTTCGGGCAGGATCCATTTTCGATTGGAATAAAATTGTATATACATCATATTTTTATATATACTTTCAAAAGCGCAACAAAGAATTATGTTCCGTTATATATAACTAGCAAACATGCCCGTTGGTCGCAACGGGAGAAAACCTAATCTATGTGTCTATGGCTTCAGACTTTTAATATCACTTGACACCAAAGATGGCTATAATCACAAGCACTACAGGAATCAGCTATTTTGCCGTCTGCCACGGCGGACGGCAAAGGCATGAACGGCGGACGGCAAAGGCCTTTGCCGTCAGCCGTGGACGGCAAAAGGCTCCGGCAAAGTAGGCTACGGTAAACAGCTACTTTGCCGTCTGCTTCCTGGCGGCTGATGGCAAAGGCCCTTTGCCGTCTGCGGCGGACGGCAAAGAGAGCGGACAGCAATAATTGCGCTGTTAGTCCGTTAAGTGGCTAACGGCAGGCCTTTGCCATCCGCCGCTGACGGCAAAATTTCTAGTGTCTTTGCCGTCCGCCGTATGATGTCATCTACACGTCACTACATGGCAGGTTCTTTGCCGTCTGCCACTGATGGCAAAGTGCAGGTTCTTTGTCGTCTGCCACTGATGGCAAAGTCTTTGCCGTCTGCCACTGTAGGCAAACTGACCAAATGGGTCAGCTCCCAGGAAGCACAGCTGGATGCCACGTGTCTTCTTTGCCGTCCGTGGCAGACGGCAAAGAGCCCGTTGCCGTCGGTGGCAGACGGCAAAGAGCCTGCATATTGGCTCTTTTATCTGTTTTTTATTAAATCCAACAATTTTCATCACAAATATATATGACATATATAGATATATTTCAAAAGGCCATTACAGAGCAAACATATAAGATATCCAACACATAACTTCATCATCCAACCATATATATTACATGCATAGTTCCATCATACATAACAAGTTCAACATAGAGGCATCCAACCATATATATTACAATAGTTTCATCCAACGATACATGCATAGTTCAACGATATAAAAGAAACAGAGAAAGGGATAAGGAGCACTCCATCTATGCAAGCTTTCATCAAGTGAATGAAATCTGCAAAATGAAAAATAAGAAAGTTAGAACAAGAAGAGTAGAACAAGAAGAAGAGTAGAACAAGAAGAAGACTAGAACAAGAAGAGTAGAACAAGAAGAAGACTAGAACAAGAAGAGTATGTCATTTATGAGCTAACTTACGTGAAATGGATCATATATGAGCTAACTAAGTTGAAATGGGTCGTTTATGAGCTAGCTAAGGTGAAATGGATCATTTATGAGCTAACTTAGTTGAAATGGGTCGTTTATGAGCTAACTAAGGTCAAATGGATCGTTTTTTAGGTAACTAAGGTGAAATGGATCGTTTTTTAGCTAACTTAGGTGAAATGGATCATTTATGAGCTAACTTAGTTGAAATGGATCGTTTTTGAGCTAACTTAGGTGAAATGGATCATTTATGAGCTAATTTAGTTGAAATGGATCTTTTTGAGCTAACTTAGGTGAAATGGATCATTTAAGAGCTAATTTAGGTGAAATGGATCGTTTTTTAGCTAACTTGGTGAAATGGATCGTTTATGAGCTAAATTAGTTGAAATGGATCGTTTATGAGATAACCTAGGTAAGATGGGTCATTTTGGAGTTAACCTAGGTGAAATGGGTCATTTTAAAGCTAGCGTAGGTAAAATGGATCATTTAGGAGCTAATCTAGGTAAAATGGGTCATTTTTGAGCTAACTTGGATGAACTGGATCATTTATAAGCTAACCTAGGTAAAATGGGTCATTTTAGAGCTAACTTAGGTAAAATGGATCGTCTATGAGCTAACTAAGCTAATTATGCAATTTTTGACATAAGTAAGCTAAGTACAAATCGTTTTAGAGCTAACTTAGGTAAAATGGATGGTTTTGGAGGTCAGTAAGCTTATTAAGTCATTTTGGAGGAGAAGAAGCTAAGTCTAGGTCATTATGGTAAGCATTGGAGGAAATAAAGCTAAGTCTAGGTGTTTATGCATGTGTTAAGCAAAACACTAGATAAACTTACCAAGATCCAGGAGGTGTAGGAGCGGGGTGGCTCGTGTCGGTAGCTGGAGAAGGATCGTGCGATGCTTGTCTGGAGTTACGCTGCACCAAAGATCATTTCCAATGTCTTGTTAGCATGATGACACTCAAATGTTAAGACTAGCAAGTAATGTCCATTCAAATAAAACTCACCGTGGTCCCAGGAGCAATCACTGGCATCGGCGGAGCGGTCTGACCTGTCTTCTCGCACACAGACTGCACATTTGGTTTTGACGACTCAGTCATACTAGTTAGTAATGAGACAAACACTACATGAATGTTTTGGCTAATCTGCAGAAGAAACTTACCACAAGGAGCTCATACATGGCCCTTGCCTGCATGTCATTCTGTGCCCTCTCCTCCTCCATCATCTTTGTCGTCCTCTCCTCCAACTCCCGCTGCCTCTCCGCCGCCTCCGCCAGAAGTTTCTCTGTTCTATCTCTCTCACTCTGTATAGCAGCCTGCAACACCACTCACATGACCATTTGTAATCATTGATGGAAGCGCACACAATGTAATGGAGAAAGATAACTGAGTACGTATCACTAACCTTGATGGCGAGTTGCACTGGCCGTTCACGAGGCCTTATCTCAGGAGCGGAGCTCGACTGGCGCGCCTTGATCTCCGGGAGAGTGCTAGGACAACGGATAAGTCCATCTCCAATGGCTATGGAGCCATGGGACCTCCCGCCACCAGATATCATCACCAGCTCTGGATCAATGGGACCCTGGCTCGGGTTAAAGTCCTCCCCTTTCCTCGCCTTCCCCTCATCTCTATATCTCACGAGCTTGTTATGGGAGGAGATGTTGGTGAAGTTGTTTGCATCATCGAGGTCAGACTGAGAGAAAGCCTTGACTTTCTTGAAAGAGGCAGTGTGGGCCATGGCATACAGGTCGTACACCTCTGGCACCTTATCCGCCTTATTGTAGCGTGCCTGAAAGAGAGAAACAATGAAAATTAGTAATTAAAGGGCTCAAGCTAGCATGATGAATGAATTGCATGAAACATGAAGCAAACCACATACCCAGTTGCGCCCGAACTGATATAAGTTGGAGCTGCCTTGATGGTGTGGCACACCTTCCATTTGGGCACGTTTGTCCTTGGCCTCGTTGTGGAGGGCTAGCCATTGTTTTGAGCACCACTCATCGACCAACACCTCCCAACAATCCATCCGATCCGCACACCATCGCGCCTAAGTTAGCAAATAGAAACTTGAGCGCTACGGCTAAGAATTACTAAATGAAGGAACTTAAGTAGAGAAGGCCTTAAGAATTACCTTCATGTACTGCTCCTTACTCAGGAACTTATCGCGGCATGCCGGCTTGGTCTTCTTGATACCACGCAAGGCGTAGTAGTCTCGAGCAGCCTGCACCCGAGCCTCGTGCCGTAAGTTCTGGAGTAGGCGCTTGCAGACGTTCTCGATAACATGTGCCGCGTCCTCCTCGTATCCCTCCTCACACCTGTAGAATGTCTGCAATCAAATGAGACAATATTGATTAGTACAATTAATAACTAGCTAGTTGAAGATTTTTAAATGTGTAAAGGAGAAATTACCCAGAACTTTCTGATCACCATGTCTGCCCTCGTGTCGCACACGACACCGTCGATAATCTCATCCGGCGGGGCCGGGGCAGCCACGTAGTGCTCCCAGCTCAATCCAAGCTCTGGAAGCCGACCCTCACCAGGCAACGTGACAAACCCCGGGAAGTTTTGCCGGCAAAGAACTCCAACGACGGAGTTGGGCCGGCGGACACTATGATGGTGGTCCCAACCCCTGCAGCATGACAAGGCCAACGCATTAGTTATTTGAAGAAACGTGAATGCAGAAGGTACAAAAATATTAAATGCACTTACGTACCTCTCCCCATCAGGGAAAATCAACCACCTCTGCTCGCGGGTCACCGGCACGGACGGGAGCCGTGTAGCACCACGCTGGTAGACGTTGCCCCCCTCCTCCCCCTCCTCATCAGTCGGCTCCCCGCCATCATCAGCATGGCCACTCGGCTCCCCGCCATGCTCAGGCTGACCCGACTAGGTACCCCATCTAGACGTGTGCTCCTCCGGGGTCTCGTGGGCCCAAGTCTCGTGGGACGAAGGCCCGTCGACCCGAGGCTCGTGGGCCGAAGACTCGTGGACCGAAGGCTCGTGGACCAGAGTCCGTGCAGCCTCCTCCTCAGACGAGTCCACCCTAGCAGTCACGTGCTCGGGTGAAACAGCTGGGGGCGGTGGCGAGGAAGGCGCCGTAAGAGTCACCCTACCTCCTCTCCCGCGACCACGTGCTCCACCTCCTCTCTTCTTCTTACCTCGTCCCCTGCTGGGCACCGCGGTCGACGAAGAAGGGCCCGGCGGTGTCGCCATACTGTCCAGCAACGCTCGGCGGAGAGGTGCGTGTGGAATGGAAGACCTCGCACCACGCGCCGACGAAGAAGGGGCCTCGGCGCGCTCCCGACCAGCGCCCACCATCTTTCAACACCTGCCATGACAAAGAATAAACGAAATTAGTACAACATAAAAAAAGTACCAACATGAATAATAATATGTATATCACTTAAGTGTATCATCATCAAGTACAACATAAAAAAATTGAATACCTGACACTACTAATAATCTCGATCAGTATCATCAATAAATGCATAATCATCATCATCACTATAATCAATGATGGGCTCATAGGGTTCATTGGCATCAACATGTGCAAGGCCACCTTGATGTAATCGGTCAAGCATTGACAGGTCATCCGCAACAGTAACCTCTTCTTGTTCTGGCTCTTCTTGTTCCTCCTCTGGGGTGATGTCGGATTCATTGTCGCTGTCTACTTCAATGTTTTGGGGTGAAGTATAGCGGTTCTTGAAACACTTTTTGGAAAGACATGTCTCTTGGAAGAATTCTCCTTCATATGTGTCTGGGTTAATGTGAGGTTCATAATCCTCTTCCTTTGGGGGAGAAAGTCTAGCACGTGGCGGCACTTCATAAACGACATCCCAACCTTTCAGATTTGGATTAGTTTGGCAGGCCCACGGTAGATAGAATACTTGGTTCGCCTGTTGAGCCATAATATAGACATCAGGAACATCTAAATGAGTGCTTTGGTTGATTTCAACTAGCCCTATATGTTCATGAGTCCTTCTAGTCTCCTTCGGCTGAAACCAATAACATTTGAAGACTACGACATTCGGTGGGTTTTCACCATAGAACAGAAGTTCATAAACTGCTTCAACTCTCCCATAATACTCGGTACCTCCTTCGCCGATAGCAGATACACAACAATTTGTAGACTTTCGGTCGGCCATAGATAGCTCTTTGCCATAGGTACGAAAGCGATACCCGTTGATGTCGTACTTGTCAAATGAACGGACCTTATAGTCAAAACCACTAGCGACTTGTCTCAATTCGGCGTCCATAGACTCTGAATTAGCCTACAAGTTTAATATGAAAGGATTGTTGCATTATGCACAAATTAGCGAATGAAATGAAATTGTCTAATAGAAATTACTGTTTGTTTGAACCAAGAGATGAAACCGGGATAGCCACCTCCTTGCTTTGCGAGAAGCTCATACTCTTCGACGGAATCCTTTTGGATCTCCGCTCCATACGAGAATATGGCGACGTATCGACTGTATGACATATCCAGGAATAAGAGTAGTTCAAAGGAAATAGAAGTTGCGAAACAATGTACCGAGAACTTACTCGATGTACGGCCGCACTTCTATCAGGTTATTGAAGATATACAACGAAATGGTCCGCCATTCTTCGTTATCCAAAGATACTGGATGTGAAACACTAGCTGGTGCGAGATTCCCTTTGAATAGGCTGAGGTTGGATCCACCCTTTTTAGGCTCGTCAGCATTGTACCGAGGCTTCGGATTATGCAAATGACGATTTTTGGCTTCGTAGTGCGCTGTTACGAAGTTTGCCGCCTCCTCTGTGATGAATGCCTCAGCCATCGATGCTTCAATTCTACGTTTATTTTTACATTTTTCTCGAAGCGTCTTCTGCATCCTCTCAGTTGGGTAGCACCAACGATTTTGCATGGGCCCCCCCAATCTTGCCTCGGTCGGGAGATGCAAAATCAAATGCTGCATTGGATTAAAGAAGCCCGGTGGAAAGATCTTCTCTAACTTGCAGATCAACTCCGGCGCCAACTCTTCCATTTCTTCTAGCACGCCAGGCGATAGTTCTTTTGCACAAAGAACACGGAAGAAATAGCTGAGTTCTGCCAGTACTAGCCATTCATCCTCAGGGATGAAGCCACGCAACATCACCGGCATTACCCGCTCAATCCATATGTGCCAATCATGACTCTTGAAACCAAATATCTTCAGTTTATCAAGATTCGCTCCCCTCTTTAGATTCGCTGCATACCCACCGGGGAACATCAACTGTTGTTGCACCCACAACATAATTTCCCTCATAGCTGGCCTTCCAAGATTGAACCATGCCTTTGGCTTCGTCCAGTTTTGCTTTCCTTTCGGTTCTTTCATGTTTTGTAATGGCCTATCACATAGCGCCTCCAGATCGACTCTAGCCTTAGTATTATCCTTTGACTTCCCATCTATGCCGAACAATGTACCAAAAAGTGCCTCGGCGATATTCTTCTCAGTGTGCATCACATCGATGTTGTGTGGGCAAAGGAGGTCTTTGAAGTAAGGCAGATCCCATAAGCATGTTTTGTGAGTCCACGCGTGCTTAGTATTATACCCCTTGAAGTACCCTGGACGTTGTGGATCTGGCTCGAGAGCGTTTAACTAATCCAGGGTCTGTTGGCCTGTCAATGCAGGTGGTGCAGAGTTTTTGACAACTCTACCCCTGATGAAGTTCTTCTTGTCTTTCCTGAACTTATGGCGAGGATTCAGGAACTGTCTATGCATGTCGAAGCAAGAAAACTTGCGACCGGCCTGAAGCCAACGAAACTCAAGAGCTCCCTTGCATGTGGGGCATGGGAACCTACCATGCACACACCAGCCAACGAATAGCGCATACGCCGGCAAGTCATGCGTCGAGTACATGTACCAGACACGCATTATGAAGTTCCGTTTGCTAAAGGCGTCGTATGTCTTGAACCCATTATCCCAGGCTTCTTGCAATTCGTCCTTAAGTGGCTGCATGTACACATTCATATTTTTCCCCGGATAGTTGGGCCCTGGAATTATCAACATCAGGAAAATGTTCTTTCTTTGCATAATCTGTCCGGGGGGAGATTGAGTGGAAAGACAAATACGGGCCAACAACTGTATTGGGCTGCCGTCATACCAAACACACTGAACCCATCGGTGCTGATGCTGACTCGAGGATGCCTCGGATCTGCCGCTTTGTCAGCATGTAATCCATCAAACTTTTTCCACGCAACACCATCCGATGTGTGTACCATCATCAGATTACCATCTGCATCTAGTTCGGTTCTTTTGCCTGTTTTGTGCCATGTCATCTGTCTGGCCGTCTCTTCGACCATGAAAAGACGTTGAAGTCTTGGTACGATTGGCACATACCGAAGAACACTAACGGGGATTTTGGTCTGTGTCTTCTCACCCATACCGTTGTCTACCACAATATACTTGGAAGACTTGCAAATGGGACAATAGTTCAAGTCCGCATAGTCAAGCCTAAATAAGGCACATCCTTTTTCACAGGCATGTATCTTCTCATAGGGCATCTTCAGTGCACGGAGGATTTTGTCTGACTGGTACATGTTTGCAGGCATTACATGGCCTTTGGGTAGAAAGCGTCCAAATACTGTCATAATTGCGTCATAGCATTCTCTGCCCAAGTTGAACTGAGCCTTCAGAGCCATTACTTGTGAGATGGCATCCAACTGACAAAGCTCAGTGTGCTCGTGGAGCGGACGTTTCGAAGACTCCAACATTTCATTGAAGGCCTTTGCAGATTCCTCCATCTCCTCGTCCGAATCCCGAGCATCATCATAGCCTTGCACCATGTTTTCCATCCCGATACCATGCTCGTCGGTGCGACGACGATCCACCTCAGCTCGGTCACGTTGGGCAGACTCACCATGAAATGTCCACACCGTATAATCGGGCGTAAAACCACTCTTCTGCAGGTGTTTGCCCATTTCAGCCTCTGTCTTCTTTTCCCAATTGCCGCACCGGAAACAGGGGCACCAGGTTTTCTTTTGGCCATTTGAAAATGCGGCTTGCACAAACCCCTTAGTTTTTGTGAACCATTCAGCGCTCCATTTGTTCTGACCAGTGTGACCGGTATACATCCAAGCACGGTCACTCATCTTGACTTTCAGAGCTACTGGACACACAACAATTATATATGTAATTCACCATGTATATATTCATCAGTTGATCTACTTTGTCAATTTTATTACGTCCATGCAACCTACACTCTAATAGGTAATGATAGGTCCTAATCCCACCCGTGTATGTGTAGATTGGGTTCATTTTCCCATGCTATGCTCCGGATCCGACGCAAAATTTCCGCAGCACCTCCCCGCTGTTCTCCTGATACACGTCTCTGCAATAAACAGAGAGGATGTGTACCCGGAGAACAATAGGGGAGGCACTGACGAAATTTATGCGTCGGATCCGGAGCAAAGCATATGGGAAAACGAACCCAATCTACACATACTCGGGCTGTCCATGGATAGCGTTGGACAATTCGAAAGAATCAAGGTTATAAATATGCAAATGCATGCATATTTATAACTATGAAGCTTTCGAACGGGAGACACATATTGGTTACGCATACTGATGATTCAAGACACATATATAGCTAGCTACCAAATTTCATGTCATTTGTGCAAATAATTAATGGGGGAGAAGGACATGTCATTTGTACTCAGCCACGAACGAAGGGGCAGAGCTCGTCAAACGCACGACGAGGTCGTCGAACACCAAACCTCGCAGCGATGAAACAACTGCACATTTAAATCTACCCGATCAACACAATTATATATGATGTTTTTCATAACAAAATCGAAAAATATATGACCTAACTAATAATTCACAAATATATAACCCCGTCGGCCTCTGGAAGGCCAAAGAGCACCTTTTCGGGAGGTTTAGGGGGTCGGGGTGTCATGTCGGTGTCGGGGTGCTGTTTCGGGGTCAGGGTGTCGTGTCGGGGTGTGGTGTCGGGGTCGGGGTGTCGGGGTCAGGGTGTCGGGGTCAGGTGTCGGGGTGTGGTGTCGGGGTCGGGGTGTCGAGGTCAGTGGTCGGGGTGTTTCCTTCTATCCTTCTTCTTCTTTCCTTCTCTTCTTCTTCTTTTTTCTTCTTCTTTCCTTTCTTCTTCTTCTTCTATCCTTCTTCTTCTTTCCTTTCTTCTTCTTCTTCTTCTTTCCTTTCTTCTTCTTTCCTTTCTTCTTCTTCTTCTTTTTTCTACTTCTTTTACTTCTTTTCTTTTCTTCTATTCTTCTTCTTCTACTTCTTCTACTTCTTTTCTTCTTCTTCTTTTTCATCTTTTTTCTACTTCTTTTCTTTTCTTCTTTTTCATCTTTTTTCCACTTCTTCTTTTCTTCTACATATTCTTTTTTCTAACACTAACACTAAATTTTCTTCTTTTCTAACACTAAATCTAACACTAACACTAACACTAACAATTAAACAAGAATTAAACAGCAAAAAAAGAAAAACAGAAAAAAATAAAACTCACCGGAGCAGGGGCGACGCTGGCGCCGGGGTGGTG